>NC_056735.1:1356359743-1356397243 GCF_019279795.1 Protopterus annectens
TTATGAATTCTACATCCTGTAAGCTGACTTTGATTCATAAATGTCCTACTTGCATAATCGTTTATTTTAGAGACATCTCCTAACATATTAAAGCTGCTGCTGGTCATGTCTGTTAAACTTCACCAAGATATATATATATATATATATATATATATATATATATATATATATATATATATATATATATATATAGACAGCCAGATAGATATTTAGATAGAGAGAGAGAGAGATGAATGGATAGATTGATGGAGAGACAGAGAGGCATTCAGAAAAATAAATAGAAAGACAGGGAGATTACATTCTTCAAAAACATGAATACATCATTTTAATAGTTTTACAGAGAACAATCAGTGATTCAATTATGATGATATCAGCATGTGATGGTCATGCAGTAGGGTACATTAGAATTTGCAATGCAACCAGAATCAGTGACAGGAGAAAAACGGAACTGAAAACAAAAATAAGTCATTCAGCAAATAAAGAAACATATAAAGAAAAATATCTGTAGAACTATTAGTCAATAAATGAAAAGGTAAGGCAAGTATTCGATAAGTATCTTATTTAATAGGCAACAAAGGGTTATATAGCAGCTGTAAGTTCAGAACACTTGACAAACCGAATAAAAAAGGAAAATTCAGGGTCAAAGGACTCAAACTCGAGCAATAAGAAAGCTCTGTAGCAGAGCAAAGTGGAAAATTGCTACACCATTAGAGCGACATGAGCTGATGTCTTTGCTGCTTTTATGATACAGAAAAAGAACAGGCTTGTGATCATGACATTTCTAAGATTGTGCTTAGCGTAATCCATTGTGGCAGGTAAATAGTTTTAGTACTCATAATCAATTATACTAAATGGAGTTGAAAATTGTACCTCATGGGAAAGAATAATCATATTACCAAAAATAAAACAACCAATTTAACAAAGGCTGAGGAATCACAAGCAAATCATGTAGTTATAGATTAATCTTATTATATTGTTGACGAATGCCAGGTAGAAAGGTAAGAAAAAGCTAAAAGTTCACTTCTAAATATCCAGTGTTTATGATGAAAATTGAAAATGACTATTAACATATGCAATCACATATTTATACTCTACTCTTTAACAGCCAAGGAGCCTTAAAACTATAAATAACTCCTGACTGAAAAGTTATGGAATAAACCACTTCATTAAAGTTTTACCTGAAGCAATAAAAAGGAAGCTGCTAATATTTAGAAAGGCCTTTGAATGAAGTTAAAACTGCAGCTATGACAGGGTCAGTGACAAATTTGTCTTATCTCACTTAAATTAATTATATACTCATGGAAGGAATAGACTAATGTACTGAATGTATGACTATTGTACTATCAGTCACTATGCAGAACTGTCATTTTGTGCTTTAGTTTTTGCTGTCATTTGATTGTTGTTGTTGTTTATTGTCCTTTTACTCACTTGTTATATATAATTTATGTTTTACTGTAACTGTGCCAGTGTCTGCTTTGTGGCCAAAACAGGGTATATAACCAGCCGTCCAACCCAGTTATGGCAAAAATAAAATAAATGGTCTGCCTCTTCAATGAAGAGAATATGTAAAATATTAAAAGTATATATATATATTTATTATATTTTGTCCTACACGTACAGCTTTCTTTTATGTAATTAAAGATTCACTTTTAGGTATTCCAAGAGGATATGCATTTATAGAAGAGACATTTAGTGACATTTATGAATGTGTGCTTAAATCTGTACAGAGAAGAATGGCACGTTAGTGAAACATTAATTTCTTAACAATATGGAGCATAATGAAAGTCACCACTAAATTCACTAAGCATTTAAAAAAATGGTTTAAGAAAGATAAAATATGAACACCTTTGTTGTTTTTCCATATGGACAATTTGGTAATTCCACTGCAGTTAGCTGTTTGGGATTGACAGTGTTTCATTAGTTAAGCAGTTCCTGAAAGTAAATGATATATTAAAACTAATTATTTCTGCAACAGTAATGCATATGTCTATCTGAATAAAAAAGTTACATAAGAAAAGACAGTGACATATACATTTAGTTAAAGAACAACACACCTTGGATGTATAATGAATTGAAAGGTATTTGTGCTCTGTACATTTCACACTTGAAATAATCATTACCCCATTAAATACAGAGTATCTTACAGTAATTGTAAAAACTGAGTCCTACAAGAAATTAAATTAAATTAAAAAAGGCAACAAAGTGAGGTAGCACAGTGATGGTATTGTTAACAGTGGGGCATCATCGTGTTTGGTTTCCTGAAGTGGAGACCTCTCAGTTGTTGATTTTCACAAATAATTCTCCATGCTTCCAGTGTAGCAGAACACTGTATCATCTTCCACCCAAAATCACCCAAATCTCACAGAATACCTTGAACCTTCTACTTTTCCAAAATCATAACAAATCAAAGTGTTGGTTCCTCTAGACTCTGCCTCTGTTTCTGACAGTCTCTGCCCTTGACTTCTCTACCACCGAAATATTTCATAATCTACAACCTTAGAACAAATACCATACCATCTATATGATCGCAGATCCTTCTCAGCCTCCCATCTTGCCCAGTCTCAGTACTTCCTACCCTTGGTAAAATCCTTGAAAAAAATAATTTACAGCCAACTTGCCACTTACCTTGACAGATACCACTTTTTTTCTTGAAAGCTGCATGGATTCTGTCTGGACACTCCCTGATGACATCCTCACTAACATGGATAAAGGTAATCTCATTGGGGCAGTATTCTTTGAACTTTCCCAGACCTTTGACCTGATTGACCAATCCATATTATTAACCCACTTGGATATTGGTGTAAGATCTGAATCTACCAGATGCTTTAAAGATTTCCTGACCAATCAAATTTTCACAGTTAAAATTGGGCCTGCCTTATCAGATACAACCTTTACTCTTTCAGGAGTTCCTCATGGATCATATCTTGCACCAATACTGTTCTCCATTTTATAAATAAACTGTTTCTTGACATACCTTGTTTACAACTCCTCTTTATGCTGTTGACATAATTACCTACAGTATGTATCAAATCCTTCTTCAAGCTGACCTTCTACAACTAAAAAAACTACTTCTCAACTTCACAAATAATAAATAAATAAATAAATAAATAAATAAATAAATAAGTGCAAGCCATTTGGCATAAAGGAAAAACTCACTAATGCAACTAGTCTTCTCCATTTCTAAGACCTAGGCAACCTAATTGAATCCATAACATCATTTAGATAAACTGGCATTTAATTTGACAAGTCCCTCAACTTCCAAGACCACATTCAGAAAGTCAGATCCAAAGTCATCTACCTTCTATTCTGGTCCCAAAAGATATCTCATATCCAGTCACAACCTGCTAGAACAGCCTTAGGCAAAGGTATCCTGCTTACACAACTAGAATATGGCCTACTGTTATTCACCACTGCCTTACAATAACACTGCCGCCTTACAGTCTCTTTCTAATAAAATCTGTCATATCAATGCCAACTCTCCTTGGTGTGAACATCACTACAACTCATTGGAAAGGGTAAATTGGCTTCCCATTCAAGGCAGAGCCAAACACTTTTTGGTTCCATTCTGTTCAAACTCATACACCAAGACAAACCACCCCATCAACCATGACACTAACTACATCCAACCCACTCTGCAACCTAAGAAGCCTGTTCTCTACTGACCCTACTCTCATAACTTGATCCACCAAACTTCATTCCACAGACCACAGCATCTCTCTTCTTACCCTAAATTGTGGCAACATTTTCACCTTATTTTACTGAAATTGGAGACTACAAACAGTTCATACATCAGTACAAACAAAACTGAACAATTTAAGTGCACATGTCAGAACACAGGCCTTGTCACCAAACTCTCATTGTTGCACTATTACAGTCATCCCAGAAAACCTTGACTGCTTAATCTCCTAACCTCTCCAACATATAAACTCATACCCACTGCTTCTCCATCTCCGTTATCCATTCCCTATTATATATCTAATACCCACTTCTCTTGTTATTAGCTCTTCTATTGCAGCTCTTTGCATTCTACAATTTCTACTCTCTTCATGTCTAAAATTTCCCTCTGTATTTGTATATATTACATCTGTTCTTTTGCCTGGGCAACATTTACCTCACCTATAACACCTGTATTATGCACTGTGTAATTCTGACCACACATATCTATATATATATATATATATATATATATATATATATATATATATATATATATATATATATACACAGAGAGAGATCTTTTTTACATCTATGTTATATCACTATAGTATATCATTTAGTTATTATACTTTTAATGATACTTTACTATTGTTACCATGTATAAAACCCGAGATGATCTTGCATATGGTCATATTTGATCAGTTCTCTACCCCAATAAACAAAATTAAATGAATAACTAACTAAATAAATAAGTAAATAAACAAATAAATAGAAAACAGAGTTCTCACTCCCTAGCCTTAAAACTCATCTCCTTCTCCCTAAACCTAAAATCCCTGATCGCTCTCTAAACCTAAAACTCTCCTCCCCCTTCTAACTCTACAATCTCCAATCACTGCCTAACCCTAAAACTCCTATCCTAGCAGTCCCTGGCTTTAAGATAGAGGTCTTCAAGTGTTTGGAATCCAAGCACTTTTAGCAGAATCTACATACACACACACACACACACACACACACACAGACACACACACACACATATATATATACATATATATATATATATATATATATGGTTCTACCTGACTTAGTCGACAGCGTAGAACACCGACAACAGAATCCCGAGCTCCAGAAGATCGACAATGAAGAAGACCGACGCAAATCGCGAGTGCCAGAACATCGACATTGCAGAAGACCGACACGACGGATGACAACACCGACGCCGAGGATGCCGACATGGGAAAAGGCTGTGTGAGTATGCGGTAGTGACGGACGTTAGGGTGCGAGTCAGGTAAGTGTGGATATTGACGGTCTGCGGGGATTGGGGTGGGTTAAGTGAGTTAGGGTTAGGGAGCGGGTTAGGTAAGTGTGCGGTAGGGATAGACTTTGGGATAGGGGCGGGTTAAGTGAGTTAGGGTTAGGGAGCGGATTAGGTACGTGTGCGATAGTGACGGACCTTAGGGTTAGGGTTGTCGATAGTTGTGTATGTAAGGTTTAGTGTGGGTTTGTAAGGATTTTGGTGTGCTTGTGTTGTGTGTGTGGTTTGTGGAATGGGGATGTGTTTTGGTTTTTTATTGTTGTTATTGTGGTGTGTGCAGTGTATGGGGTTTCGTGTTTGTGTACCGTCGGTTATTTCGTTGTCGGGTATGTGAGGTTTCGTGTTAATGCACTGTCGATTATGTGGTGTCGGTGATGTCATTGTCGGTGTTGTGTGGTTTCGACTATGTCAGGTAGAACCATATATATATATATATATATATATATATATATATATATATATATATATATATAGGGTCTATACTATACTATATCCTCGAATGCTTAAAAAAGCGAACGCTGATTGATCGAACTTATTTTCGCGAAACTGCAAAATATCGAAGCAGCAGAAACTTGAATTTTTTCCTAGGGAAAGAATTCGGTTGTCCGTTTCTGTTGCTTCGGTATTTTCAGTGTTATGGTGGAAAGTTACCGGTCAGATTCAGGTAAGTGTGCGATTGTGTGGATGTGAGTGTTAGGGTGATTTAGATGAGTTAGGGTTAGGGCTCGGGTTAGGTGAGTGTGCGATAGTGACGGACCTTAGGGTTAGGGTTTGGGTTAAGGTAAGTGGGTAGTTAGTGGTGTGTGCATAGTTTAGTGTAGGGTTAGGTATCAGATTTTAGGTGTATGTGTGTGGATTTCTGTTTGTTTTGTGTGCTTGTGTTGTGTGTATGTGTTTTGGATCAGCGATTTTTTTCCCTGGAAAAAAAATCGCTGATCTGACAGTTCGAGATTGTAAGCTTTCACTTAAATTAGGTCGATCAATCAGCATTTGCTTTTTTAAGCGTTCGATGATATAATATAGACCCTATATATATATATATATATATATATATATATATATATATATATATATATATATATATATATATACACACACATACACAGAGAGCGACAGATATAGATATTGATATATAGATACAGATATATGTATATCAAATAAATTTAAGAAGTTTGCACATACAAAAGTTCAAATTCCAGTGCATGGTAAAGATAGAAACAAACTGCAACCAGACTAGCACCAAAAGGAAAAAGGAAATTACTGTTTTAATATGAGAATATTCTACAGGCTGCAGTTTCACTAAACAAAAGGTGTTTTCAATGCATATCTCATAGATATAAATGGAATCAGTTGATAGCACAAAGGGAGTGCTAAAGGACGTGCCCCCTGGAGAACTCAAGACTCCATGCACCTAGCACATGAGTACTCCCTTACTTATGTCCACTCCACTGTCTCAATGAAGGGGAGAAGGAAAAGTTAATTATAGTGCACTGCAGATCAAAACTTGTAAGTCAATGTGATTTTTATAAATCTTGAGCAAATACATCAGTCAATGTGTAGATTAACATAGATATCTTTAACTATATATGCAGATATCTGTATATATTTTTTTCTCTTATATGTGTGTGCATATCTTCCTATCACAGTTCCAAGGACTGTGATTTATCTCTCCAGAATTACAGAAATGCAACGTTTAACTACATAAGAGGAAATTCTGAATGTCATTGTTACAGTGAGTATGACCGCCTCCACACATCCTCCCGCTCTATGCTAACCATAAAATTATTCTTCCTCAGAATGGGGGTAATGCTCTGACATTCTTCTGTCTTGAAATTAGTATGTATTCCCCATATCTGCTATTAATATTTCAGTACCTAAAGGACTGAAATTATGGTTTGTGAAACAAAAACATTGCTCAAACTACTCCAAATGCAAAAAAAAAAAAGCATACAGCCTCATAGACTCCTTTTCTGACTGGAATAAAAAATAATAAAAAGCACCAAAGCATTAGTTTTGCATAAAAGGCTTCACCCCCCCCCCCCAACAAAATGTATATATTTTAACTCCAAAGCCATACACTGCCAACAAATATGGAAACACTATAGGAAGAAACTAAATTGCTATTCTGCAATTTGCTTCTTAATGTACTTGATAAAGAATGTATGCAATAGCTTCTGACAGGCAAAACAGCTGTCAACCAGATGTGCATTTAACAGGATTTATAAATCCATCCATCCAACCACAAACTCTTTTTCCATTTTTCCACATGAGGTCATATAGATACCCATGGAATACATATATAATAGTAGGTATTTTGTAGTTTCTTTAAATCAGGATTTTGTACTGTTCAATAAGCTGTCACACATCCAGGATGCAGACACACACACACACACACACACACACACACACACACACACACACACGCACACACGCACACACACACACACACATACACACACACACACACACACACACACACACACACACACACACACACACACACACACACACACAGTCATGCACTTACCACATACAGGAATACTATGTTTTCTTGAAGATGTATTGTCACAATTGAATTATGAGTGTTCCATTTTACGTTATTACGGAATTCACTGATGGCTGGACTTTTATCAGCCAGGAAAAATGGCAGATTCATGTTAATTAACCACAATTTGCTCACAACTGGTCAATATCATTTGTGCAAATGTTTAATTGAGAAAATCGCTATTTGTTAAATTGTATTAAGTGAAAGTGTTGAACTGTATTAAGCGAAAGCTCAATTAAGTGAACGCTCAGTTAAGCAAATTTTTTCCCAGGGAAAGGACATAGTTGGCCATCATCGTGTATTTGCCCTTTTCACCATTGTAGTGTGATCTCAGAGTTGGTATATTTAGCTAGAGTGGGTGTGGGGGGCACAGGGTTTTAAATTTAGTTTTGTTTGTATCAATCAGTGGGTGGGCAGCTGTTTATTTTTCCCTGGGAAACTTTTTGCTTAACCGAACATTTGCTTAATTGAGCTTTCGGTTAATACAGTTCGACAAATAGAGATTCACTCAATTAAGAGTTTGCTAAAGTGATATAGACCTGCTCACAGCATGGTATAATTATTTTTATAGCACTATGTACCAGCTTAATAGCTGAAGCTATTAAATCACCAGAGTCTGAACAAAGCTTATGTTTACTTTATGTACAGCAAAGTTGTATTACCACAAATAACTGCTACTAAATGGCATGATAACATTTTTTCTTCAGAATGCATTGCCACTCTTTTTCTCTTGGGGTTTATTTATTTATGAGTTGCGTTTGTTCACTTGAAAAGTCCAGTTGGGAGGAAGACCCTCTTTCAGCAAAGACTCAAGCAGAAAAACTCCACAAGATATAAAGAGAAGGTAACATGAGTACATACATAGTGTGAAGAATCATATGAGCATACAATAATGAGAAAAACAATTGAATGAGCACACAATAGTGGAAAGCAAAAACATCGGCAACACATATATATAAATATATATTATTTCACTTCATAATCTTGAAATGCTGAAATCTTGAATTTCAGCATTTCGAGACCATAAAGCCGAAACCGTACAAAACCGAAACTTCACAAACCTGAAACCATAAACCCGAACACACAGCATACACTACACCACACACAAACCACAGCACCCACATCACAAAACAAATACACACAAAAAAAATAAAACACCAAACACGCAAATACCTACACTACACAAAAGCAGGGGGCCAAGCTCCCCTGCACCCCCCACACCCCCTCCTTACATATACTAACTCTGAGATTGTATAAACAGTAACAGACAGAACACTCTCACCCAGATATTCCACAGTCCCTCATGCACGCGCGCGCACACACACACACACACACACACACACACACACACACACACACACACACACACACACTCACAAACACAACACATCCGAAAATTACACACTCATACGTTAACCTACCTACTCTAACCCACACATACAACTTAAAAACAATCTAACACACACTCAAACTCCCACCCAAAACCCTTATATAACAGTCACTTACCTTACACTCCCTGCAAATCCATACACCACATCAAACTGTATCCAACGTAAACACCATACGTCACGTAACGTAAAGCCATAACCGTGAATTCGAGATATTCAAATTCGCGATTATGCACTTTCCACATTTTGAAATTTGACTTTAAAGTCTCAAAATGCTGAAATTCTAGATTTCAGCATTTTGAGATTATAAAGTGAAACTATATATATATATATATATATATATATATATATATATATATATATGTATATGAATATTCAATATATAAACACAGTATAATCATGATGAAGCAATAATATGAAAAAAAAAACATTCAAAGGTAGATCGGAATGGGTATTTAAACTAACAAGGTTTAGACTTATAATATTTTATAATAGTAGGACAGTGGTAAAGTGAACTTTTTCACAATGTAAAGTTGTGGAGAGTATGGAACAGTGTTTTTGACCAAGTGGACAAAATAGTACAGGACAAAATAGAAGATCACTGGCCAAGTAGTCATGTTAGAACAAGATGGCATAGGGTGGATGGGGATAGTTTAGGGGGAATAGCCAGGTGTGGTGCATGAACAAAGCTATGAGACATTCAAATGAGCCGCATGCAGTATTGTTTGATTTAATTGGGTGCAGTATTTCTTTGATTTAATTGGGTGCAGTATTATTTGATTTAATTGGGTGCAGTAAGAATTTGTCAGCAGATCAAAGAGTCCCAGATGAGGAGTAAGGTTGGATGATATTTTTTATTGTTTGGCATTTTTTCAGGTTGGGAAAATATTAGACAGTGAGGTAATTCTACCCAATTTATCTGTTTTGGATCATGCAGTGATGAAATCTATAAAGAATATTAGCTGCAAGTATAGTTATTTTGTTGTAGCAAGGTTATTTGGGTAGCTTACACAGATATATACTATATAGGAAGGTGAGTAGCAACAGAGGTGAGGAGAGGCAATTTACCAAGCCTGGTCAGTCAGATAATGCTTAGCTTAATCTTCTTTTGGCTTTTCCCGGTTAGGGGTTGCCACAGCGGATCACCTGTCTGCTCATGATTGGCAGTGGAGTTTTTACAGTGTCGAGGTGCCAGCCTGACGCCCAACCTTCCACAGAAGGCACATACTCACACCTAAGGCCAATTTAGAGCATCCAATCCACCTACAGCATGTCTTTGGGATGTGGGAGGAAACCAGAGCACCCAGAGGAAACCCACGTGACCACAGGGAGGACATGCAGACTCCACACAGAAGGCACCCCAGCTGAGGATCGAACCAGAGAACCTCTTGCTGTGAGGTGGCAATGCTAACCGCTGCACCACCATGGCCGCCCAATGCTTAGCTTAATATACTGGGCTAATTGTATTTTGCTGATAGCTTGATTTATGTGGTGGTCATCAAATGCCATGGCATCATCTATGATGACACCTAGGAGCTTGGAAAGACTTACAAATTCAGTTGTGGTTTGGTCAGAAGAAGTGATTGTGAAGAAAAGCTTGTCATTAGAGTATTGTTTAGGTATGAACAGAATAAGTTAGTTCTTCTTATGGTTTAATAGTAATTGAGAACTAGGCAACCATGTTTCAATGGAGCTGAAGTATTCCTGTGTTTGGGTTTGAAGTTGTAGATTTTTGGCAGTGCAGATGAGTGCTAAATCATCAGCAGACTGAATAATGGTAGCATGTTTATTTGTGGTATTTAGGTCGTTTTTGAAAATATTGAATAGTGAAGGACCAGGGATAGGTACTTGAACCACCCCTGTGTCTACTGACAAAAATGGAAAAAATAACCTCCTGCCTGAAGTCTATCACTGAGGTAGCTAGGAGAGGTCCTTATTTTTTTTCAGGCACACTACAAAAACTTCAGCTTCTATCCAGGTTTTCATTACATTTATGTGGCATGACTACTCTGTTTTTTTGCTTCCTGTCTGTCTCCAATTTTTTACAGTTTCAAAATGTCCTTGCCACTTTGTAAGCAACTAATTTTTAATCTGATTAATTTTCAGTTTTTATTGTTTCAAAAGGTCCTTGTACAAGTAATGTGTTTTCAGTAGTGGGTGCTAATTCAAATACTTAAACCCTGGTTAGAATTCCATGAGATGAGTAATTTTGTTATATGTTCCCTGCATATCTCTCAACTTCTTTAAATAGGAATTCTGGAAGAAAAACAACTATAATAGAGAGAAGGCCCAAAATCAGGAGAAACTTTTAAATATTATTTAATTCACTTAAAAAGATCACACAACATCATGTTTTGCATCATGCTTTTTCTGTACAATGTAAAGCATGAAACTCTAATGTCTGGCATTATTGTCCAAATATAATACTCTGTGATTTACTAGAAAATCAAACATTCGATGATGGACGGGACAAAAATATGAAGCAAAATCAGGGGCATTCTGCACAGTTCTGGACATCTGAGAGTCCCTGCTAGCCTATCTGCTTGAGGGTGGCATACAAGTGTCGTTAGCTCTTTCTCTTTGAAACATTGACAAAGTTCATGCATTATTGTGGGCATGAATGGGATACCTTGATGAGTAAAAATTCCTTGGGGAATTCACTCTAGAATATTACATCTCATGTTGCATGGACTTTGCATTAACTCTTTATAGGGTACTGCCTCTGGATATTTTGTTGCACAATCAGTGATTACCAAAATATACTAATGGCTGTGACTCACTTTTACAAGCGGACATGCTGTTTCTATTGCTGTTCTCTACAATGGGATATCCATGACTGGTAAAGGTATCAAGGGTCTCTTTTACTGGGTTGGGTACTGTGTGGTGGCACTCTGGGCAAGCTGTACAAAAGTTGTCTGGGCCCTTCATAATATCATGCCAGTAAAATCAGGTTAAGATCACAGCGGTTGTCTTTTCCATTCCTAAATGACTACCCAATAATGTGCGGCTATGTGCTAATTTCATCACAAATGTCTTAAAGGGCCTTTGTACCTACAACTGGATCACTACCTGTTCTATATCTTTGCCGATCCCGTAACAAAGGTAATTTCTTAATGAAAATATGAGTACAATTAGGGCTGTTCTTTTCCTCTGGATCCCGATCTGCTTTTCATATACCGTTTAACATATGTTCTTTCCCAGAGCCTTCTTGAAATTGTCATGCCTTATCTAAAGGTAAGCAAAGACAGTGTTATTTTCATCTGTATTGTGATGCAAAGTGGAGGCTGTGGACCCTTCTCCTACAAATGCATGCTATGGTTTCTCCTCTTCACATATTTCATCTTTTATTAAAAAAAAAACAAAAAAAAAAACCTCCTTAAAGAAATATTTTTCCACGAGAGGTAATGGTAGTTTCTCAAAATTTGCTGCAGTAATATTAGTGCTTTCTTTATTTTTAGAATCATGCTTCTGTTTCTGAACAGCTCTACTTTGTTGTAGCAGGGAGATGCTTAAGATTCTGTTCAAGTTCCCATTTCCGTTTTCAATTCCTATGAGATTCGCCTTTCTCTTCTTTGGTTTTGAACTTATTTCCCTTAGTATTGTCTTAACTATAGGTTGTTTCCCATTAGTCTCCACTCTGTCCTCTTTTATTATTTTAACAACTGCAGCCTTTTCACAAGACGCAGTAGCAGATTTATTTGACCCTACTACCCAGTCCCAAATCTTTGTTTATTTTGTGTATTCTAGTCATGCATTCTTTTACTAGTGGTTATATGTATTTCTGGGAGTATATCTAGTTGAATTTTCCCCATATCTTCTGTAGCTCTTTGACTTGGGGAATGCCATAGCTAATAGAACATCATGGCTTAAATTAAGCACAAGAATAGGAATAACACTTTGCCTAGAAGGTTTCTGTTTCTTCTTGTGTTATAGGTACTTCCCTTTCTCTCCTGTTTAAATCTACTTTTTTTCTGTTTACCAGTTATTTCATGCTTGCAAAGATATTGTGATCTAACTTACATTATTACAGTCCTTGAACCCAACACATTCAACTCTTTCCCTGCGGCACAGTTTTACATTTAACAAGTTTAGTAGCAGTATGGTGACAAAATGTAGATTCTACACTTTACTTGTGAAAAGTGCAACATTATCACATCACATGGTCATGTATAGCTTATTGGTTACCATTAATAGTTTTTACAGGTATAGTATTGTTTTCAGGTACTGTGCTATAGTTTGGCCAATAACAAGTCTACACTATTAGTCCTTTTGTGTATTTCCCAACTCAGATAGACCAGGCAAACACATCCTGCCAGGAGATGAATGAAACCAGCCCTCCTAATGTAAAAAAGAGACCTATAAGTGCAATTCTACCATAAGCCAAATAAACAACTCTCTGGAAATCCCTTGCTGAAGATAATTTCAAGACAGTCTTACAGCAGGAACACTAAAAAGAAGAGCATTTGTTTATAAAACCCCCCCAAAAAACAGTGAGATGCACACATAAAAGCAGGAAACAGTAACAATCACTCAAAATAAGCTATACAAGTGTGGTTTATTAGTAAAGGTACTTCGCTTTACCTGGGTGGCACTGGATGTAAGTAAAATGCTTCTAGAATGCAGGCTAGGATTCCATGCTTTGCTGAGTTCTAGGAAAATGAGCAGGAGGTTTACTCAAGAGCAATACTGGCTTGTTGGGTGGGACCACAGTATCAAAGATTTATGGAAAACAGTGGGTGGGAAGAGTACATAGTTTATACAACAGGCAATAGCAATGAAAGAGGGGAGGGAGGTACTTTGGAAATCAGGTTACCATAAAGGGTGAAGGCCAGAGACTCAGCCTTATAAAATCACCATAGTGAAAGGATGGGACAGTTAGGAACATTTTTAAGGAACAAGTAGGCTAGCTAGAGAGGCCGCCAATCAAATAAAGGCAATATTGAAGTTCTTTCACAAACTTTAGCTTAATGTTTTATTGGGGAATGGGGCAGACACAGAATGCAACTTTATGCAGGCAATTAATAAGCAGAATATAAGAACACTGAAGCACAAACTAGAGCAGAGACACTTCTCTCACTATTTAACTTCTGCTACAGTTTAAGGCACCAGACTATGCAGAAATTTACCAGTAACGCTGTTTATGAAAAGAATGCAGTAATAAATTACTAAATCTCAAATCTGGTAGTTTTAGTACACCGTCCTGCCGCAACTGTGAATTAAACTAAAGGACTATGGCCCAGCAGGGTTTAAAATGCATCCTGGCAGAAACAGCCTGAGGCCAGTTATTCTTAGCTGCACATTTCTCCAATACCATCAAATAAACCTATAAATTATCTTCTGTTTCATGTTTTTTTCTGTAGTGAGGTCGATAGATGCATCATCTTAGTAGATAGTGGTTATCGAATACTGAGCTGAGCAGGGTTGGTGGAGGGTTCTTAATGAAAGCCATTGTAATGGGGATCCTGAACTGTTTGCTGCTGTAAATGAGTGGCTAGCCACAGACATTTAGTTCATATATGGAAAGTTTTTACTTCGTGTGCCAGAGGTTTATTCCTTTATGTGCCAGAGACTTATTTGTGTTCTAGAAACTTGCCTTGTGTTCCAAGTCTTTCTTTTTATGTTAGAGTCTGTAAGTCTGTTTGTATAACTGATATTAGCAAGCAGAAACTTTCTTTTGTTGTTTGGAAGAGACTATCTTGATGACTCTTAATAGACACTGGTATAAAACCTATCAAAGAGAGACGTGATGTTACTTGCTTTTTAACCAGAAAAACTCGGTTATACAAGACCTGGAAAGAATGACTTTGGCTGATTTATGAGAATTTGTTTTACCAAAGACTATTAACTGAACTCTGCAGGAAAAAATGCAAGTAGGACTGTTACCTCTGCTTGAGAAAGCACCATTTAACTGGTACCGCACGAATGGTTAATCTCTAAAGTGTCATACTTATAAGAGAAGATGTTTTACTGAATGCAATACTTTTATTTTCCAGCTGTTACTGTGTTTGCTGTTCATAACCTGGCAAAACTGGCAATGCTATATATTATTTCAGTAAATACATTTTTAAAGATACTTCTGGTGTGTCTGCTGCCTGTACTTGTCACATTATATATAGAGAGCTATAGATAGATAGATAGATAGATAGATAGATAGATAGATAGATAGATAGATAGACAAATAGATAGACAGAGGTATATTTTACAATTGTAAAAAGCATGGTGGGGTTAGTTTGGGCATATTTTTATGTGAAGTTTTACAAGGGTGCTTTCTACTGACCTGGACTATGTATGCCAAGCACTCTCATTTTTTCCTATGAAGTGTATTTTGTATATTATAGCAGGACCTGGTGCAGCTATTAGCAAACCAGTTATTGTTGCAGGTACCAAATTCATGTTTTTAACATTAATAAGCAGCAGTTTAATTTAATGCAACCCTGTACGATGGGCTGTAGACTACTATGTGTGGCTCGTGACAAGATGCTTAAGAGGAAAGTAGAGTTGTGCAAGTAGAGCTCATAACAGTAGATGTTCGAATGATCACTGCTGCATAGCCTTAGCTATATGGGTTATATCCTGCCAAGGATATAACAACCAGCCAGCTTCCAAAGCTTAAGGGCACCTTCCTCACATCCAGACAGTCAAGCAGCTCAAAGTGAGCTGACTAAAAATAAGTTTGGGTGCAAAGCCCTTTGGAGTTTTTCTGCCAGCAGAAAGATGAAAAGGACAATGTTAGGAACAACAAAAATAAATGTCCACACCCTGGCATAAACGCAACAAAAAAAGTGGGGGTGGAGGGCAGGAGTGGCTACTACAGCAGTAATCATGCAAACATCTACTGTTATGTCAAGTTCAGCTTACATAACTGTACTAGGTTCATCATACTGAACACTGCTGCAGTAGCCTTAGCTATATGGGTAGGTTACCATAGCTAACTATATTTGGGAGGTGGAATGAAAAGAGTCCAGGAACCCCTGGAGAATGGTCCTAACAAAGCCTGATTTAGACCTAGTGAAACAATCAAGCTTACAGTGCTCTGTAAAAGTATGTACAGAAGACCAAGTAGCAGCTTCTACAATACTTTTAATCCACCCCCTTTCGAAAAAGCCACAGGTGAAGCCAAGGCCTTGACCATGCCTGGAAAAGATTTGTTATGATGAGTACAACAAAAGATAATTGCCTTAGACGACCTATGGAACTAGTCCATTTTGACCCAGGGTGTCCCTTCTGCTTACCTTCCTAAGAAATAAACAATTGATCCAAAAATCTGAAACATTTATTTCTGTTGAGGAAGTACCTGAGTCGTCTGTGGACATCAAAGTTATAGAGGATCCTTTCTCCTTCATTTTTAGGTTCAGAAAAGAAAATGGGGTGATGGATAGTTTGGCTTAAGGTAAACTTGGATACCAGGCATAAAAGAAGGATTATTTCTCAAAAAAACCCTGTTGCTATGAAAAATGAGATAGGGTTGACTCACCATATGAGCTTGCAAATCAAATATTGTTCTTGCAGAGGCCAGAGCAATCAGTAAAACTGTTTTCCATGTTAAAAACCTCAAGTCAGCCAGATTATCTGGTTCAAATGGAGCAAGTGTTTAGTTCTCTAACATATAATTAAGATCTCATGGAAGGGCCACCAGCTTTCTTTAAGGCCTTTAATATAAAACCTCCTTTCATGAACATTTTGACATGAGACTGCCTTGAAAGACGAGCATCCACAGGGAGAAACACTGAAATGTATTATAAATTAACCTTGACAGAGGAATAAGAAAGGCCATAGGATACTAACCCAAAGAAATACTGAAAAAAACAGAGAACAACTAGCTTTGAATGGATCCTGATAATTATGCTGTTGGCATCAATTAGACAACCTTTTCTATTTGCTAATATATGATTTTCTATGTCCTCAGTAAACAGGTGCCTAAAAGGAATTGTGACCATATCATCTAAGCAGTCAATTGAAGATGACTGATGCCAGGGTGTATCAAATACTCCTGTCCTTGTGTGAGTGGATTTAGTCTGTGAGGAAGCTTGTGGAAATTGCCCTGGCCATTTACAAATGAAGGGAGAATCATGTTTGATTGGGACAGAAGGGAGTCACCACAATGTTTGTGGAGGATTCCTACTGAATCTTTAGAAGTACCCTGGACATTAATGGAAAGGGTGGAACAGCATATAGGAACATTCTTGTCCTAAGAAAAGAAAAGGCATCTGTCTTTCAGGCCTTCTTGCATGGTGCCCTGGAAAAGAATCTTGCCAGTTGATTGTTCAAAGAGAAGGCAAAGAGGTCTTCTTGAGAAACTCCCCACAGATGGATCAAATCTAGGAAGACTCACTGATCTAGTTTCCATTTGTGAGGGTCTGCCCTGGTCTTTTTCAGCTTGTCTACCAAAATGTTTTCATCTGAGAGAATGTAGGATGCTTGTTGAGTGAGATGGTGCTATGGTGCTATATCCCACAGAGTCTGCAAAGGGGTTATGACCTTTTCCCCCTTTGCTTGTTGATGTACATTACTGTGGTATTGTCTGCAACCACTTGAAGAGGTCCCAGGGACCAAAGATGCTTCCGAGAGTTGATGGCCGTGATCAGGACAAGCATCTCCTTGATATTTTTGTGATTGCATCTGTCCTTGGTTTCCTATACTCCCTGCACTTTTATCCCTCCTAAAACTACTCCCCAAGCAAAGTCCAAAGTGTCAGTGTTGACTGACTGACTGCTTTGGAGCAGGGAAGAGAAGGGGTGACCTGGATTCAAGGATATTTAGCTCCACCAAAAGAACCCTTTTCTGAAAAAATTACAGCACTGGGATTTGGAATGGATGCTGGGACCAAAGAAATTTCAGATACCACTGTATCTTTCCCATGTGGAGTCTTGCTAGGGATATCATGAGAAGCATAGATGCCATGTGACCCAAAATCCTGAGGTATTCCCTATCAGTGACCAAAGACTGAGTGGAAAATCTTAGAAACAGAACTAAATTAAGATTTATTTTTTCCTGTGGAAGAAATTCTCTTTGAACTGTGGTGTCTAGTTGACATCCAGGAACACAATCCTGTGTGAAGGAGTCAAGAAAGACTTTTGAATGTTCTTTTGGAATCCCAGCTTGTGTAAAAGATCTCTCACTCAAGAGAGAGATTTCTGACACTTTGAAAAAGGAATCTGTAAAGATAAACAAGTTGGTTAAATATGGAAAAATGTAGATACCCTGTATCCTGCAATGAGCTATAACTTGAGCTAGACCCTTTGTGAACACTATTGGTGCAGTGGATAGTCCAAAATATAAGGTAGAGAACTGATAATGTGATCCAGACACCAAAACCTTAAGAAACCTCTGAAGTTTGGATGAATAGGGACGTAATGAAAAGAATCTTTTAAGACACGCTACCAGGAAACCTGAAAGAGGAAAAAGAGTTGCAGGTTGTGGAGTGAGATTGTTTTGAATTTTGGCACAATCACAAATATGATTGGAAAAGATAGATCCTGAACTGGTCTCCAAGCATTTTCTTTCTTTGTCACAATGAACATCCTTGAATAAAAAAATCTCCACCTGGGAATGAAGAACTGGTTATATGTGATGAAGAACAAGTGAAAACAAACAAGTCTGATCTGGAGGATGAGGAATGATCCCCTGGAAAGTGGAATTTCCTCCCACTGCCATCTGTAACCTTGGTGAATGATTTTCAGAACCAATTTGTCCTAAACAATCTTTTGCCAAAGAGTTAAACAGAGATCCAGACTTTGTGGAGGAAAACAGGAGCCAGGGTGGAAGGGGATTACAAGGTCTCTTGAATAGTCATTCAGACTTATTGGACTGTCAATGTTTTTTTTTCTTTTTGGAACCCGCTTGCCATTTCTTCTTAAACTTCTATTTTCCCAAATTTGTCTGAGACTGTTTCATGTGTTTTTTTTACCAGAATTTGATGAAGAGATAGAAAATTCTTTAGAAAAGTTGGAAAAGTATGGCTGAAAAATCCTACAGATTTCCTGATCTGTTTATCCCTTTCATCACACTTTTTGATTACCTTTGCAGCAAAGGTGCCAAACACTAAATCTCTATCTAAGAGAGAATTTAAAATCTGATTTTTAACATTATCTGTGAGGTTCTGAAAATGCAGCCATAGCCCTGGAAGAAGTATCAACAGAGTCATACACACACTCTGCAAACGACAAGCGGTGATCTGCACAGCAGAAGAAACTAAGTTATTTAAAGCAGATTTTTCCTCACAAGAAGAAACTGCAGATAAAATATTCCTCATACTTCCACAATTTGTCTGAACAAAAAAACTTTGAAAATCAAAGTTGCAGAAGTATACACTTTTTCCTCGTACCTATTAATAATTTCCCCATCCTTATCAGAAAGAGTAGGACTGGAATTAGCTAAGTGCTTAGCAACAGTGGAATCAACTAAAGCTTTAGCTGCTGGTTCAGGTTTGGGAATAGTGTATTATACATCCTAGCTGCCTTTTTAGGATCAGCTGAATGATTTTCAAGAAAAAAGCAGATGGTAACAGACATCCTCTAAAGCAGACAGAACAGGAAGAATGGGTGTAGATTCTGGAAAATCCTTATGTAACAACTCATATAGTTTTTTTCTGAGGGACTGAAATACCTCACTATTCTCCCCATACCTCTGAAGCATACCAAATTCTTCAGTATTTACTGGTTTTGAGGGCAAAATAATGGGATGCCACAATTTCCCATGTGGCGCCTTCAATTACCAATTTTTTCGATTTATTTTTATTTTTATTTACAAGTTTGTATTTATGGCTGATGCAACCACGCATCGCCAGTGTATCCCGCAACATCATCAACATGCAGGGGTGTGCATGATGACATCACCTTCGTGAGGCAGCAGACAGCCTGTTAGACTCCATCAGAGACTCTTGGTCTGTTGTTAATGTTATTACTGGATAGCAGCAGAAGTGTGGTGAGTGGTGAACTCAGCTCAGCAGAGCCGTGCACAACTGCACATAACAATTTAAGTTAACTTAAGTTCTGCACTCTGCATAGTCCGGCAGTCCACCCACCTCCCACCACCTGTGCCAGCATGAGAAAATTTACTTTCTCTGGCTCCGACCAAGGCTCGAACTCAAGCTCCAGCTCCAGCACATAAGCAAAAAAGAATAAAAAAAACCCACATATGTATGTCTAACAGAAACTGCAGCAAAATAATCAAAAATGATTCTGCTGTCTACTGCAGCCTGCACACAGTTACACATGTCTTCTTAGGCTGGGGCCACTTTTTTCCTCTTGGTTACATTGTATATGTGTAAGGGCTTCGACCTGGAGCTTGGACAAGATGTAGAAGTAAGTCCCTTTTAGCGAACTAATGCAAATACATGTGCTAATGCTTGTATTTAACAAATAAACATGAACATAAGTGTTCCTTAAATACTTTATTCAGAAACAGAGACTGCTTCTTCTTTCAGTAGTATACAATGTTATGTAACATTTAAATGGGTTGCAACATACTTTAAGTATGGTAAGGTTTTTATTGTATTCTTTATTAGTAGTATTTTTATGCAGTGTGCTTAATTGCTGGCAATGCACTCATTTTAAAAGTAGTATAGAGAATAGCTGTTTTTGATTGGCTATTGTCATGATAGGTCTAGGCCTATCTGTCTGCTACATGTTTGACACAAGATCCTGATTAGACACATGTTGATGTCTTGGGGATTCATCCAAATATTTCCCTTGTGGTACAGACTTTCCTTTGTGGAAGTTTGCACAAACATTGCCCATTTCCTGGAAACAAACCTTTTTATTTCCTGCAAATGCATAACCCTTCTATAACTAGTGTAATAAAGCTGTCTGTGTTTGGTTTGGCTGGCTGATTAGTGTGAGACTTTGTGAGCTTTCTGATGCACAGCACAACAATAGTTCCATGTCTGTAATTAATGTCATTTGTGTTCTTTCTAAGAAGCTAACAGATGTGTGTATACATGCATTCTATTCACACAGACACCAAAGGATCCCTTTTCAGCTATTACCCAGTTTCAGCAATTGAATTAATTAATTAATTTATTTATTCCAGTTTGATGACCGGGGAGGTCCACTGGGCTCGGGGAGCCCATTTTCAGTGGAGGCCCGGGGAGAAAAACTCCACAATACCAGGTTTAGTTACATGAATTAATTACGAAGAATCTTTGCATTACAAACAACAGGTAACAATCAAAAAAAGAAAAATAATTACAATTTTGTTTAGGTGAGAAAGACAGGCATATAGCATGGTGGCTACATATTACAGTTTAGTTATTTATACAATCTACATTTGTGAGTGAGGTTACCTTGGTGTGAAGGTTAACCAGGAGTATAAGCGGAGGAGAACTTGAGAGGTATGGGGTGAAGAGTACAGTTGCATTTCCTGTTTGAATAAAGACAAGAATGAAGTAGAGTTTTAATGTTTTCAAGGTTGTCACAGGTCCTCAGTGAAGAGGGGAGAGAATTCCATTTTTTAGCTAAGGAGAAGGATAGCAGAAGCTGACCAGCTGGGGGCTTGTGTTTGTGAACGGTGATTAAGTTTTGGTGGGTAGATCTAAGGGTTCTATGGGGGGCATATGGTTTTAGAATATTGGATAGAGCAGGGCACTTAGTAGGTTTGAACAGTAATCTGTGGGCTGTGATGATTTGGAGAAAGTCTAGTTGGTTAGGGAGTTCAAGCCAATTTAATGAGTGAAGGGAGGTACAATGATGGGAGGAGGATTTGGCTTTGGTAGCAAATCTGGAGATTTTATTGTAACATACTTCCAGTTTGGAGGAGAGAGTAGAGGATAAATTAGTAAGCAGAGGAGCACTGTACAGTAGAGAGGGAAGGAGATAGGTTGTGGCAAGAGTTAGTCTGATGGCAGGGGAGAGGAAGTAGCTGTTTCTGTAAAGTAGGCCGAGTTTTATGTGGGTTTTCTTAATGTTTAGCTGGACGTGAGTCTTAAATTTCAGGTGTTCATCAATGGTGACACCAAGAAGTTTGGCGGAGGGAATGACCTCTATAATGGAGTTGTTTTGGCTGGTAATTTGAAGTGAGTTATTGTCAACAGGGGAAGTTTTTGAAGGAGAGAATAGAAGGATTTTAGATTTGTTGGCATTTAGTGAGAGGTGATTTTGGAGCATCCAGTTTTCGGTGGTTGATAAGGCTGTTTATGTCAGTAATTGGAGATCTGTTAGGTTAGAGGCGCTGCAGATCAAAGTAGAATCATCAGCATATTGCACAATTTTGGTATTGGGTAAGGCTTTGTGAAAGCCATTAATAAAGATGTTGAATAGCACTGGGCCAAGTATGGATCCTTGGGGTACTCCAGAGGGGATAGGAAGGAAAGTGGAGGTGCCTTGGCCCCATTTTACAGCCTGAGACCTGTCTGAAAGATAGCTGGAGAACCAGGAAAGTGTCTTGTGGGAGAGATTAAGATTAGATAGATGATTTAGGAGGTGGATATGGGAGATGGTATTGAAAGAGTAGAAAGGTGAGAGAAACCAGCAGAAAAAGTATCAGCCACTTATTGATTATACTAGGTAGTTTTCTAAGACTAGAAAACAAAAAATACAGGAGGGGAGAGGATATTTAATGGTCTGCGGTAGGCTGCTGATTCACACACACAGAAAGGGCAGGCTAACATATATAAGTAGTAATAGGTAATTAAAACTACTGTAAGGCTACATGCATTCACAGAAATTAGTTTTGGGGAGTCCTCACAGAAGTTCTTTTCTATTTGGCCCACTAATGTTACAGTATGGTTCAAAGCATATCACAGAATGTATGCATGTATGCGATATAGTAGAATTAAAAAATGAGATTGTTAAGCACTGAGCAGGAAGCGCTGGCCTGTGGTAAGCTGGTAATGGCATCTTCCAAGAAGGAACCTAATTAGCAGCACCTGATGCACTAAGAGAGTGAGTTTTTGGTCAGGCCAATAACCTAATTATTTGCAATATTTAATAGCATAGGGCAGTTTGCTTCATAGTATTGAGATGACCTAGTTTTGAAAGACAAGGAGCTTGGCAGTACTAAAGATCATAGCCTCTGTTTTTTAAATCCATGGAAAGTCATAATGTGTTGAATCAGCAGGAGATGCTGTCATGGCAACTTTCGACAGTGCTGCTGATATGGGTGGAGATTATCATCTGTGTACTTAACCATATTGTCTATGCAAAAACGTACCTGGATGCTGGATAGAGAGCTGATAAAAGTATTTACAAAGATGGAGAAAAGTAGATGTCCTAGCACAGGAACTTTAGGAATGCCAGTGGGAACTTTTTCAGGGTGGCAAAGTGAACTCCTCATTTTAACCTGGTAGGTCTGTCTGGATTGTTGATTTTACTGATCCAGTGTAGCGTGGTTGAAGGTTGGCAGTAGTACGATAGTTTAAATAAGAGTTTGAGATGATGTGTTTGGTTCAGTACCTTAATCAATAACAACTATGTTTATTAATGTTCTTTTTTGTTCATGATCTTTAGTATTAGTATGTTGTATTTGGTTCACTATCTTAATAAATGAAAATTGTATTGACTTTTATTGTTAAAAAATAGCGTCATTTTCATGTGAAATCTGTGAATGATGTTGTGATGTGATCAGTAGCTGCTGGAACCTGCTCTCTTTTAAATGAAAGAGGTAAAGTGATTTGTTTTCATAGCTCGGCTGCTCGAGCATGCCATCAATTCAATTTCAAATGCAAATCTTTTCCTTAAACCAGAAGCTACCTGAAATGCATAAGTATGATCCACTTGTTGGATGTTTTGGAGAACGAGTTGATGATGGAGCAGTTAATTTTATTTTTATAAAAGAAAATTGTATTTTAGTTTTACACAAGTTCAAATTTTGATACAAATTCAAATATTAATATAAATAAAACACGATTGTTCTGATTATATTTTGTTTAATATTTTTTCTGTTCTTCAAGTTGTGTTTGAATGCTGGTATCCCACAATTCCATTGGAGTGGGTGGGATTACATAATTATGTATGCAGATTTTATGTTAATCAACTTACAGATTTTTGGCCAGTTGACCTACTTTTCATGGGCCTTTGTCCAGATTTTTGATGCTTTCAGGTTGAGAGGTATGGTTCTCCCACTGAAAACACTGGCACACGCTAGCAATAGTTTTAAAGAAAGAACCCCTTGCAGGGAGGATCAGATACTGAGCTCTCCTCTGAGTCTGAATTAGAAATTTGAGGAAAAATAGCTGTATTTGTCTCTGCGTCTTCCTGTTGAGATTTTAAATCTTGAATCTCTTTAGGAAAAGAGGAATCCCTTTTTCTTTTACCAGAAACTACTTTACAAGAAGGATCAGTAGCTTAAATTAAACCCTGACCCAGACTCTGGAAACTACTCCTATTTAAAGAAATCTGAGGAGGAGAAGTAGATATTTGCTTGGTTTTCTCTCTCTTTTGACAGGTAAAATGGGGCCAAACATACTACTAATTACTAAGGAAAGAAGCTCTTTCTTTGTTCACTGAGGGGACAGTTGCAGGGGATGTGGTTAACCACCATTCCATAATGGCTGTAGGTACTGTACCAGAGGAATCTGGGATAAAGGATAAGTGGCCTGAAGTACAACAAATGTCCACAGCAAAGTCGCACACCTGCATCTGAGGCAAATTGCTTGCCTACTGTGTTTGCAAAGGCTGTTTGCTTAACGTTTTCTTTTTGTGGATGAAAGGACTGTAGGACCTGTAGTCTGTTACATGGAAGATGAAAATGGTGCCGCTTTCCCGGGGAAGACATACAGCAAATACTGATAAAACTGACAGCCCACAAATGTTACATTTTGACAGAAAAAGCACAGTAAAAAGCATTTTAAAACACTATGCCAGTCATATAATAGAAAGATAGATACAATTTATCAACAGAAAATATGTTTTCAATTAGTTTACACTACTTTTAAACTTCAGAAAAAACAACAGCTCCATTTTAAAAGTACATTAAAGTCTCCAAACAATCATTAAAATGCGACAGCCCTCATATTAAAATAAGTTTCCTGAAGAAGAAAAGTAATAAATTCAATAAAGTTAAGAGAATGGAGTTTTTCCCCCAAAGGGAATTAGCTGCCTAACAATGGAAAGCAGAAGCTGACCACTGATCCTTGAAAACCCCAGAAGAGCATACTCTTCAGCAGCTGCAAAGCTGTGAAGGACTTTATTCCCAAACTTGTCCTTTAGTCTGCTCAGTTTGAGCTGCTTGACAGTTTAGGCACATGGAAGGGGTCCTAAAGTTTTGGAAGCTGGCCAGCTATTATATCCTTGGCAGGATATAACTCATATAGCTAAGGTTACTGATCAATATGGTGAACATCTCATAGGTTCTAGCTGCAAAGTAATGGAACACAGACACTGGACACCGACTATAACTATGTTAACAAAGGAAGAGATGACACTCGAGACTCATACTTTGGAACAGATCAGAAAACGTAACTACATGAATACAACTTGTATCTCTGTCTGACCAGAATCAATGCTTGCACGTATAAAATATGTCTTAAACAGTTTTTAATCTCTTTTGAAGCCATTTCAGGCATTTATATCAAAAATATGAGTTCATCCAGTCTTATTTCACATGTACCTATATCACCAGCAGCTTACTTCTGTCTTAAAATCTTTTAATAATCCAAACCATTTATTGGGAGTGACAATCACTTCATTTGTTATTTCCTGTCCATAGAGCATACCCTGCAGAAGTTTTCAAAATGGCCAGCAATCCCCCCTTATCTGTAAAGGTTCATTAGCAGCTGTCATAATTTACCATTACTTTTCTCACATATATACAGCCTCAGTTCTATGTGAGTCACTATTTGTACAGCATATTGTTCTATTATCTGTGGTTTGATTTCTCACATGTGATTCACCCTGACCTAAGCACAGCTTGACCCAGAGGCAACTGTTTCACATTCAGCCTAGGTTCCAGATTTCTGACAAAGCTAACAGCTAATTATTTTTGAAGAGTGTAGTCACAGAGGAGTTAAGTATTTGAAAGCAGATTCTTCTATTTCACAGTATTTGTGGAATGCAGGATGCCACAGAACATACTGAACGTAGGAATGATTTTCTACAAATAAAAACATGAAAAAGATTTGCACATAACAGGATAAACAAGCAGTAAATAATTAATCTGTAGCTTGCTAAACTAAAAGTGTAGAGAAGATTCTTATCGCATGTGAAATAACTTCCTTGGAGTATTAAGACAGCAACTACTGAAGGTCAGAAAGTTTGGTACTTATAAGTTATTATTAATATTCACAACACTTCAGCTCCTGTTCACAGTGCTGCATCATTTAAGATGATGTTGAGACAAAGAGCTGCAGTTCGTAACTTCTGGTTTAGGAAGATATATATATATATATATATATATATATATATATATATATATATATATATATATATATATGTACACACACACACACACACACACACACACACACACACACACACACACACACACACACACACACACACACACACACACACACACACACACACACATATATATATATATATATATATATATGGTTCTACCTGACATAGCCGAAACCACACAACACCGACAACCACATCACCGACACCACATATTCGACAGTCCATAAACACGAAACCACACATAACCGACAACGAAATAACCGACGGTACACAAACACGAAACCCCATACACTGCACACACCACAATAACAATTATTAAAAACAAAACACATCCCCATTCCACAAACCACACACACAACACAAGCACACCAAAATCCTTACAAGCCCACACTAAACCTTACCCTAACCCTAAGGTCCGTCCCTAACCCTAACTCACTTAACCGCCTTATCGCCCTAACCCTAACTCACTTAACCCACCCCTATCGCCCCTAACCCTTACTCACTTCACCCCCCCCTATCGCCGCCTAACCCTAACTCACTTAACCCACCCCTATCGCTCCCTAACCCTAACTCACTTAACCCACCCCTATCCCCACAGACCGTCAATCTCCACACTTACCTGCCTCACACAGCCTTTCCCCATGTCGGCATCCTCGGCGTTGGTGTTGTCATCCGTCGTGTCGGTCTTCTGCATTGTCGATGTTCTGCCACTCGCGATTCGCGTCGGTCTTCTTCGATCTTCTGGAGGTCTTCTAGTCAGGTAGAACCATATATATATATATATATATATATATATATATATACATATATATAATATAATTTGACATAGTCGGAATTCTAATGTAAGCCTGGGTTTGGTAGCTTACTTGGTTCTTAATTAGTTTGCAGTATGATAAGTTTATTTTTTCCTCCTTTGTCCTGACTTTGTTTATATTTAAAAAATATATCCTTGAGTGTTAGCCGCGTGCTGCATACCTGATGCTGAATAGTAAACATGGGTGGAATTCAGAAAACTTTACTTTAAGCTACTCTGTAGCATAGCATCGCAGTATAAGGCTGATTGGGAGTCAGAATGAAGTAACATGAATTAGCTTAGAATAAACCTTTCAAATCTGACTAGAACATATTTGATCAGATAACCCCCAGCCTGATTTTTCTCGGATCAGTCCCCAGTGGTAAGCCCCTTTAGATTAACTATTGTAATGTAGGTCAGCTACTATACTTAAAAGAAGCCCAGATAATAAATAATGCATAGTGGATACTGCATTTTAGGTCCCTGAGGAAGGCAACACATATTTTATGCATCAATAGCCTATGGCTGTTTTTTGTGGGTTAGATGGTTGCAGTCACTCTGCCACAGTTTGGTATTTGTGTGAACCCAGCACTAGCTTCAGATAGTGCCTGACTTATTTAAAAAGGAAAAATCCTTACAGGTTGCCATGTGCTGAACCAGTGCACTACTGGAGTATCAATAATAAAGGATTTCTATGCTAGGATTACTTCACATAGGTTTAGCAACTATATATATATATATATATATATATATATATATATATATATATATATATATATATATATAACTTGGTATGAAGCAAGCTGGATGAATGCCTTCACTTTCATGTAAGGATGAAGTATTTGCAAACAAAAGAAATTCCTGTAATTTTACATATCATGGGACAGATTTGTACAAACAAGGACTTTGCTCTCAAGAATATGATTGACTGCCATTATGTTATATGAATAAAAATTAGATGCATGTGTATGCTTACTTAATAAATGGTTTGTTTTCATGCAGAGTAGATTTCATGAGCAGTCATGCCTTAATTAATACTGCTGTTATTAAATGCATGACAGTGCAAGCTTTTGCTCATAACAGACTTCCAGCATTTTCTTTATGGTGACATTTAAGGGACATTTACCATCCTGTTAACATTTAGTAAAATGCACAGCAGTAATGCTTATGCTTATTCTTTGGTTAGGATACTTGAATTTACATGGGGTTTTGTTAATTCTAATCTTACAATCTTGTCCCTTATTACCAAGTAATTTTGTGGCAAATGGGAGTACAGATTTTCATGCTTTAGGGGACATTTTTCTGTACAGTTTAAAGAAATAGTAATCTTTATAATTTACCCTAGTGTGTTTTGTACTATCAGCTCTGCAACTCAAAGTTCACTGACAATGATTCCATGATTTTACAGCTGATGACGTCTTTCCACATCTAGTTATAGACTGAAATATCATTCAAGACGATCAGAATACTGTGAACACTGTAACATAATAGGCATAATTTGCACTTTCTAAGAACATTAATCATCTTGGTATACTGACAAAATGACCTATTTTTTGAGTTCTGGGGAAATATATGACTGTTGTTCACCCTTTTTGATATCTAATATCACCAGTAAAATAGTCACTTTAGTATCTGTAAAATCTCATCTAGATTAAACATATTATACAGATTACACAGATTTGGTTGCCAAGCCTTTGAGAGATTTCATGACAACAGAGAGAGGAAGGCTAGAACCATGAAAGGAGAACAGTGATGGAAAAATAATAATAAATGTCCACACTCTGTCATAAAAGCATACAATAACAAGGGGGAGGGAGTCATCATTTGAACATATAATGTTATTGTAAGTTTACTTACACAACTGCACTGTGTTCTTCCTATGGATAACTGCTGCAGTAGCCTAAGATATATGGGTAGATTACCACAGATTATGCTGATGGGGAAAGGAAGCAAGATGGTCCAAGAACCCATGTAGAATGATCCTAGCACAGCATCTCCTAGACCTGAGAAGGCATCTAGTTCATAATGTCTTGTGAAAGTGCACATAGAACCAAATTCTTATTTCTAGAAAACTTTGATAATCCGACCCTTTCCAAACAGTCACATATGAAGCAAAGGCCCTGACAGAATGAACATTGACTCTGCCTGGAACAGTTTTGCTTCAGTGTGTATAATAAAAGGTTATAGCAAGAAACAACCATTAGGAAACAGTCTGAATTGACATAGGTTGCCCCCACTTTTTTTTTTCTTACAAGAAAAGAACAACAGATCAGAGATCCTGCAAGATTTTGTTCTAACAAAATAGTACCTGAGTTGTTTGTGGACATCCAAGGTCAGACATAGTCTATCTTCCTAATATTCGCATTCTGTATGGAAGAGAGGGAGATGGAGAGATTGGGTAAAGAAAAACTAGGTTCCTAATATATGTATAAAGAAAAGATTAATTCTCAGGGATACCCTATCTTTGTGTAAAATGAGATAAGGTTGACCCACCATAAGAAGATGCATCTCAGATACAGTTCTAGCAAAAGGTCAGAGCAATTAGAAAAACTGTATTCCAGGTCAAAATCCTTAAGATAGCATGATAAACTGGTTCAAATGGAACAAGAGTTAGTTATATTAACAGTAAATTAAAATCCCATTGAGAAGACACTTGAAATCTAGGAGGCGTCATATGCAACAACACTATCCAAAACATTTTTACATGAGACTGCATTGAAAGTGAGGGATCCATGGGCAGACATGCTGAACTGGCCAACAGATGAACCTTGTTAAAGGAATAAGATAGGCCATAAGATAACAACTCACACAGATAGTGTAGAACCAGAGGAAACTAGCCTTGAATGGGTGCTAGTTTTTTTTCTCACCAACTAGAACATCTCCTTCCCCAGCTTTCAACCAGCAGAACTCTTAGAAGCCAACTGCAAACTTAACAGCCACAAAAAAAAAAAAACTATTAATTGCTACCAACTATATTCCTCCTGGCAATGATATTCCTATACTTGAACAAATTCTGTCTTAGTTAACTCACTCCATACCTTCTGAAACTATAATACTGGGTGATGTCAGCACTGATTGACAAACCCTCACCCTGACTCCCCTAACTCCATATAAACTTGCATGGCTTCACTCAACTCATTACAAAACCAACCCACCTAAGTTAGCCAACCAACTCTGGCACAATCTTGGAATGGATCCTAGTCTCCAATCCTAGCTTCTGCTACAGCCCCAAAACCCTATCTGAATCTTTAAGCGATCACTCCCCTATTTGTATTCAAAGATATGCCCTACAACACTGCAAATCACACAGATACAAAGACCAACATACCCTATCCAACTTCAACCATGTAGTATTAAATGATGCACTTTTCTCCATAAATTGTTCCCCTCTCTTCCACTTACCCCTTGAAGAAACTGTACACAAATTCAACACAACATTCCTGGACATTCTCACCTCCCTGGCTCCCCGTAAAAAAATCAGAATAAAATCTCACCCTACACCATGCCTGACAAAGTTCACCTATTCTCTAATGCAAGATCATGACAAGGTCTGGAAAAACTGGTTAAAATTCAAATCCCAGACTACACTCCTAAACACAATCAACTCTGTAACCTCACCAAAAAACAGGTTACCAATGACAAGAAAAACTCTTACCAAAAATCCCAAACAAACTTCACAGGAATCCCAAAAATTTTGGAATAGCATAAATAAAATTCTCTATCTAGGCAGCCTTAGCTCCCCTAATCCTCTTGCCAACAACCCTCCTCTGGAAACTGCCACCTCATTTAACTCCTACTTTATTGACTCTGTCTCCAAACTAACCCTAAACAGTGACACCATTAACCCCCCCCCCATTCCCCTCCTCTCTCTACTTCTACATCTACCTTCACACTCAAACCTGCCCCCACTACCTACATAAAAACTCTTCTGAGTAAGCTTAAGCCATGCTCTCCTTCAGTGGATAAATTACCACCCTACTTCCTAAAGCTTGCTGCTAGGTTTGTAGCCTACCCAGTTTCTTTCCTAATTAACCATTCCGTCCAAGAATCTTTTGTCCGCACTATCTGGAAGTAATTTTATATCATTCCTATCCACAAAGGATGACACTTCATTGACCACTCAAACTACCATCCCATAGCCATACTACCCCCTCTCTAAGTCACTAGAGAAATATGTTCATAAGCAGCTCCTGAACTATCTACTGCAGGAAAACCTACTCACACTTACCCAACATAGTTTGCACCCTAACCATAGCACTACAACCACTCCAATTTAATTCATCCAAATTGTTCCACAGCCAGAGACAATAATAAACTAGTCTCCTATCTATTCCTTGATCTCCCCAAAGACTTTGTCACTGTCTCCCACCCTAAGCTCCTTACCAATCTGTCTGACCTTAATATCTCTTAACCTTCCTTCTCATGGTTCTCTAGCTATCTGACAAACAGCAACAGTCTGTCAAATGTCTCTCCTCTTACTCCCCCTTTCTCACTGTCAGTACTGGGGTACCCCAAGAATCTATTCCTGGACTACTACTATTCAATATTTTCACTAACAGCCTTTATATTTCCTGCACTCAATTCACACTCATATAATATGCTGATAACTCTAGTATCATCTCCACCTCTGACAATCTCTCTGACCTCCACTCCCTCACCAAAAACTCCTTTCTCTCTGTCGATAATTGGCTTACTAACAACCAGTCCATACTTAATCCTAAAAAAGCCAAACTTCCCCTATTTCTCCCTAAATCCCTTCTCATTGTAAATCATTATTGACCATCTCATCACTTAACAACACTGTCCTAAACATACATACACACACACACACACACACACACACACACACACACACACACACACACACACACACACACACTCTAGAGCTAGAAGGATGATTTGCACTGTGTATACGTATTTTTTAAATGCTTTTTTTTTTTTACATTTCATGGTTGTAATAAAAAATTATGTAAACTACAGAATTTGGGATACAGCATCATGTTCAACATCAGATATATGTAATATGTTAAGACCATTGTGGATCATATAAAAAAATACAAATAAAGAATTGCATGCATACTGAACTGGAACAGGTTCAGCAGATTGTGTAGTTACATACCTCCCAAAACTGCAACAAAACATAATTTTATATTCCAAAACTGAAACAGTTTAATTCCATTAAGGATGTAAAAACTGCAATAAAAACATAAAAATAATCAGTATTTTCAATAAGCTATATTATAGTTTGCACAATTTACTACAGAAATCTTCAACAGAGAATGTGAGGGCCCAAGACTTGTAACTCTTAAACTACAGATTACCACAAGGAACATGTAGAGTTGCCCTGAAACTGAAATAACAGCTCTACAAGTGCTTACTTATATATTAATTATGATAAATGTAATATGAAATTAAGAGCTATGTTTCGCAGAATGGGCAGCTTTATAAACCTCTAGTACTGACAAGTTAGATAGGGAACATGCGATGCACATTTAATACTTAGCGAGGTAGTTCTTTATTAAGAAACAATACACTTGTTAACATCTGGATTTATGTCTATTGTACAGTTTCGTCAGGTGTTCCCATAAAGTCCATAAAATAAGATACTGGTTTATATATGACAAAAAAATTGTTGAAACATTTCCATAAATCCAGACAAGACTTAACATAAGAATTCCTAAGACAATTGAGAGCTCTTCTCTTTTTATCCAGTTTTTATTTACAAAAAAAAAAAAGAAAACAAAGTATTAACCATACCAAGAAATAGTTCTCTGTGGAAATATTATTCATAGGTATTACAAAAAGACAATTTTACCATTTATTACACTGGGTATTAGAAATAAGGTGACTTCTATAAAGACTCTTTAAAATATGATACCAAGCACTTTTGATTGACTTAAAAATCTGGTATTCATTTGAAAGATTGAACAATTTGTTTTTAGTTATCCCCACCAGAAAAGGATTGAATGGTGTGTTGAAACACTATTCTCAAATGAAGATTATAACCTGTGTATGAGTGTAGGGGGTGTATCTGAGAGCAGTGCTTTCACAATACACACACCTCCTGCACACCAGAATTGCCGTATGACAATTTAAATAAAGTGAGATCGCTCTTTACACCTCCCAACTCATCATATTAAGAAATATGGACAAAGCCATAAAGGACAATTGTCCCTACAAACCTAGAAAGTTGATAAAGTTTGGGTGGCCTAATGGTTAAGGTGTTTGCCTTACAAACACAAGGTACAGGGTTTGAATCTCACAGGGGATAACTGGCTAGGCTTAAAAGAAAATGACTCGCAAGGGCAGTTAGCCTAGTACTAGCCTATGAACCTAAAGAAATGAATGTTTTGAAAGGTTTCATGGAAATTATATTAAGTAACAACAATCCCCCAGATTCAGTAAATATCCTTGCAGGAATAGCTTATTCCTGCATGGAAGGGACCGTTCCCGTGCAGCAAGGCAGCGAGCCATGCATATTCATGAAGGCATGCTGCTGTGTTGTAATACAGATATGGTTCTGTGTATGAGTGTATGAGTGTAGGGGGTGTATCTGAGAGCAGTGCTTTCACAATACACACACCTCCTGCACACCAGAATTGCCGTATGACAATTTAAATAAAGTGAGATCGCTCTTTACACCTCCCAACTCATCATATTAAGAAATATGGACAAAGCCATAAAGGACAATTGTCCCTACAAACCTAGAAAGTTGATAGAATAGCAGGTTTAGCATCAGCATGAATTTTCGTAAGGGTATAAAGTATATAATGCACACCTCTCAACCTGTCAGAGTAAGAAATCTGGACAAAGCCATAAGGGACAATTGTCCCTACAAACCTAGAAAGTTGACAGAATAAAGGTTTAGCATTAGCATGGATATTCTAAAGGGTATGAAGTAAAAAATGCAACAAATATTTTTTTTTCACATGTGCAATAAAGTTTAGGCATAGCTGCATGGGTGTGCCTATTGCTTAGCTATGCTTAGCCCAGCTGAAACAGCATGATAAGTTAAATAGCAATAGACATCCAATGTAAACAATAGTGTAGTGATTAGAGCTTATGCCTTGCCTGTAGTTATTCATGGTTCGAGCCTCCCCAAATCCCTTTCTATTTTGTATGTGTAATCATTACAATTTTAATTTATTTGTATATTTATGTAGGAAGTAATTTATATTTCTCAACCAGAGTAGTTTATTAGGCCCAGATGTGAGGTGTCAGTGTAATAAAGTAGTGAAATCCCCATATAAACACAAGTGCCCCACACAATATAGTCACACAAGAATAAATGTAATTACAGAACATTGGGAGATGACAGGGAAGGTAAACAAATTTATAATATGTAATGAATGATAAATCAATCCCATACAGGTGGTAGTCCAATAAAATAAAACATAAGCAATGCTAAGCATTGCACAGCTATGCTGACTGGGTGTAAGCATTGTGTACATATGAATGCTAAGCAACGAGTAGCCCAGCTAAGTGGATTTGCCCATTGGTAAGCAGTGCTGACCCTGCCCCTTTAAGCACTGTCAACCTTAGCTAAGCAGGCTTGCCCATAGCTTAGCTTAGCTCAGCATATATTCAAAACCATCCAATCATGGCAAAGGGCAGGAAATTGGTCATATTTAAACCCTGCAGGTGGTAATACAGCCCATAACTGGTTGTAGCTCCCCACTCTAGGCAGTATGGCAGATGTTGGAGAGACATGCTCTTTTGGGAGCAATGCTGGGGCATACAGGAGTCCAAGGTCATGGTAGGACTCCTTTTAAAAAAACATGATGTGAGACTGCTGCAAGACCAGTACCAGGGCTCCCAATACAAAGTGGAAGCTTGGGAAAGTCTCGCTCATGATCTCACCAGTGCCACTGGTATCCCTCGGACTGGTGAGCATGTCCGGCACCACTATGCCCACTAGAAATGGAGGAAGAGGGACCTCTTGGAAGAGCGGGTCCAAGAAGCAAGACAGAGGGGTGATGTCCCAGCAGTGTGTAAGTATTCATAGCAATAACTGTTTACCAAAGTCCAGCCTGTGTATGTGATGGATAGGGATGCCTAAATGTTTCTCATTACAGCTCCAGCTGAGCGAGTTGTGAAGCAGGAAGCCCATGCCAGTAGGTTGCAAAGGCTGCATTGCGAGGCTGGTGAGTAACAATCCTGCATGTAGTAGTCATACCAAATAAATATAAAGGAGTAGAATGTCACCTTGCAGTATAAAAAATGTGTATGGTTTGTACTGAATATAGCAGACAATAAGACAGTAATAGTCCCATATAGGTCACATTTAAATAAAACTATAACTGCCTGGCAATAAAGTTCTAAATCCTGGACTGATTGTGTTTACTCTGGTATTTTATGGCTTGAAATGTTGCATACATCAAGATCTGATATCTGAATAGTGATGTTGTGTTAACCACTTTTTCCACACTGGGCAATATCAAAAATATGTCTAGGAATGTCTGTATAACAATGTTGTAATCACAAGGTTAGATTGTACAAGCAAGAGAGAATTAGACAGAAAACATGGAAAAAAAGACAGCTGTTTTGCAATAGCTTACTCTGATGAAACACAAATCATTGTATTTTTAGCAGGCACAGCTATTGTTCAAATCCCAGGAGTGGTAGTAAGCTATATGCATAATTTCAACTAAGATTTTGTGAATATGTGCAGAAACAGTCAGGTTAACAAACATTTCTCCCACAGGTCTTCCAGGTAAGAGAACTGTAAATGCCTGGCAATAAAGTTCTAAATCCTGGACTGGTTGTGTTTACTCTGGTATTGTATGGCTTGAAATGTTGCATTCACCAAGATATGATATCTGAATAGTAATGTTGCATTAACCACTGTTTTCCACACTGTGCTACATAAAAAATATGTCTAGGAATGCCTGTATAAAAATATTGTAACTACAAGGGGGATTGTACAATCAAAAGAGACTTAGACAGAAAACCTAAAAAGAAAAGACAGCTGATTTTCAATAGCTCACTCTGAAGAAACACAAATTGTTGTATTTTAGCAGACACAGCCATGGTTCGAATCCCAGGAGTGGTAGTAAGCTGTATGCATAATTTCAGCTAGATTTTGTGAATATGTATAGAAACAGCCAGGTAGTGTTAACAACCATTCCCTCCACAGGTCTTCCAGGTAAGAGAAGTAGAAAGTAGCTATAAGAAAGTTGAAGTATACACTGTGTACAAACATTCCACTGCTCAAACCAAGGCCATAGGTTATTATAATAATACCTGTGGAGTAACGATTAGAGCAATGATCATTAAAGTTGTGAGTACTGCAAGGATATACAAGTTGTTAATTGACACCCCCCCACCATATCTGCAACAATAATCTAAACACACAAATCAATGGGTATGTTTTACACCAAACCTACTGTTGGGACATATGTCCTATTGTACAACAAATATTGAAATGTGTTTCTGTTAATGTTCCATGTTGATATACTATGATTGGTGGCCTGTTGCTATCAATGTAACCTGCATGCCGTTGTAATGGTCACTGTGGTTCCATATTCCATAGTGTGGTCTCCTTTAAGGCCCCTGAACCAGTGGTAAACATTACTCAAACCGCTGAATCACTTACAAATGCCTTCTACCAGCACCTACAGGACTGCATGGATCAGGCTATCCCAAACAAAACTAAGACTCTCTGTACCAAAGGCAAGCGTCCTGTCTGGTGGACCCCAGACATAAACAAGCTCTACAACAAAAGGAGGAAGCTACTACAAGATAGAGCAAAATCCTTGAAAGGTAAGACACCTTTGATCATCATAAGTAAAAAACTAAGAGCTCTCATAAAATCATCCAAGGCAAATTTTGAGAGAAAAATCGCCAAGGACTCAAAAGACAATCATAAGGCCTTCTTTAGCTATGTTAGAAACCTAGGAGGAAACTCCCAGATATGCTCAGAATTAGTTCAAAATGATGTGAAAATTACTGAACCTTTACACATTGCCAACATACTGGCTGACAGGTTCAGTGCAAACTTCTCCCCCCCCCTCCCCCCCAAAAGGAGAGATATCTATAACAGAAGATTGTAGCCCCCCAAACATCTCCAACGCCCAGGTGAGAACTGCTCTCACTAAGGCAAAAAACACAGCATCCATGGGGCCGGATGGTGTCCCCGGCTGTGTGCTTCACGAACTCAACGAGGAATTAAACCCACAATTAGGACAGCTGTTTAATCTTAGCCTCACCTCAGGATACGTACCCAAGGAGTGGCGCACGGCAACTGTGGTCCCACTTCATAAGGGCGGTGCCTCCACCGATCCTGGAAATTACCGCCCCATTAGCTTGACAAGCCTTATCTGCAAAGTCATGGAGAGGATCATAATGGAACTCATAAATAAAGACATAGGGAACTTGCAGACTTTGGATCCAACCCAGTTTGGCTTTGTCAAAGGCAGATCCTGCCTCTTAAACTTGGTTGACTTTTTCGAGACAGTCACCAAGGCCAT
>NC_056735.1:1356402243-1356404743 GCF_019279795.1 Protopterus annectens
TTAGATGAAGTTCCAAGACAGGAAATAAGCCCTTATCAGCCTCACTGAATAGTTGAGATCCCTCCTCAAATACTACAAAATTAGCTTTGAGAACAGAATTGGAGCACATAGTAAAGACAAGCAAAAGGCCTCATACAGTTATGTAAAGAATCTAAATCGCAATACCAAGATTTGTTTTGAGCTTCTAGACAGTGGTAACTCCCAGACTAAGCCAACAAATAATGCCAATATACTGGCTGGCATCTTGAGTGCAAACATTACCCCTCTCCCCCCCCCAAAGGACCAATCACAATACCAGTACACCGCCAGGCACCCAGTATTACTGCAGCACAGGTTAAAACACCACTGTCCAAGGCCAAGAATACAGCTTCTATGGGAACTGAGAATATCTCTGGCTGTGTTATACATGAACTACAGAGTGACCTGGCACCTTACCTGTGTGCCTTGTTAAAGCACAGCCTCACCTCAAGCTTTGTCCCTACTGAAATGTGCACTGCTACAGTCACCACTCTCCACAAATGAGGTGTAACTACAGACCTTGGGAAATACCACCCCAACTGCCTGAAAAGTCTATTATGCAAAGCTATGGACTGCATCATCATGCACCTAATAAACAGGGATATGGGAATCTGCAGACTCAGGATCCCACACAGTTTACTTTTGTGAAGGGTAGGTCATACCTGACCATTCAACCTGGTCAACTTCTTGGCGTCAGTCACCTGACCTGTGGATAAAGGCAAGGTGACACATACAACCTACATTGATCTGGCCAAAACCTTTGATAACAATCCCCACTTACTAAACTTGGCATCAACCTCTATATCACTAGGTGGGAACAGAGGCACAAACACAGGGATAGATTGGACATACTGCTGTCATATATCGAGACAGTTGCAGATGTCACTGGGTTTGTTGTAACATCCTTTATGAGGAATATGACATTGGTAATACCAATAGATGTGAGTATATACTGACTGCATTCCCCAGAGTCCACAACTGATTTACCAAAGACACCAGCTGTCTGGTTAACACACGAAACATAATAGGCAGACATGTGGCCAGTCTGTGGACAGTGTGTCAGTGGAGAGGTATGTCAGAGACATATCACTGTGAGTCGTGATATCACACACTAAATGTACGTCCACACAATCCCTGTATATCAATCCACCATGTGTATAACAGCACTGATGATAGAATCTGTTCACAAATCTGGGGGATATGTCCCCCATGTCAGTTGTCCTGTCCTGTGATGTATTGCCATCCACTGTATTTAAATCTGTAGGCCACCACCTCTGTAATGTTCCTCACACAGGCAAGGAAATGGGGCAAGGCCCACATTTAGGAATGTCCCCTATGTTGGAACTAGCAGCAGTGTCCAGTCCCACAGCACAATACAATGTGGGCACCTACATAGTGGTATGGCCATAGCAATACCCAACATCTGCACATCTGTACAGGGGACAGACAGAAAGTCTGTTTCTGTTCTGAAAGTTCTGGTTGCAATATATCTAATGAAGAAGTATCTGTGTTTAAATTAGGTCTTAAATTTATTCCTACTGTTATACCTAGACAACATTTACTTAAACAAGAGATTTTTAAATTTGTCAGGAAACTTCATTTGAAATATTATTTTTCTAATGATAGAAAAGTTTCTTTTCAAAAGGATGTTGTCCTTGGTGAACTTAACAGTGACAGTGATAGTACTACTGATAGCTATTATTCCTGTTTTTCTGATGATATGCTTTTATCTCTGTATTCTCAAGCATATTCTTTACTTAATATGGATGGCATTGATTTTCATAGTAAATTTATACCTCCATATAATAATTCTACCATTATACAGTTTTCTGAAATGGTACATTTCTCTCTTCAGGAAATGATGGTTTCAGTTAATAATGATTCTTGGAGGTATAATATGACTAGGAATGAATGGTGTGCTTTAAAGAATTTATCTAATAGACAAGATATTGTAATTAAGCACTCTGATAAAGGTAACAAAGTTGTAGTACTTAATCATAAACAATATCTGGATATGTGTATGGAACACTTGAATGACCCTTTAACATATGAAGTTAGCGACCTTAATAGATATTTGTCAGCTATGAAAGAATGTACTCATTTACTTGATAGAGGTGTTAGACTAGGATATTTCTCTAAAAATGATTTTGATAGGAAATTTTGTATGGATAATTGTAATCTGGCTACTTTCTATTCTCTTCCGAAACTGCACAAAAGTATGTTAAACCCTCCTGGTCGTCCCATTGTATCGGCCAGTAATTACTTTTGTCGTAATATGGGTATTGTCATTCATAATCATTTATTACCGTATGTGCAGAAATTGGACTCTTATATAAGAGATTCTTTTGATTTTATTGATAAAATTAGTGATGTTATTTGGACAGAAAATATGTTTTGGGTTAGTGTCGATGTTGTGAGTTTATACACAAATATTAGACATTTAGATGGAGTACAGGCTCTACATTATTTTTTAGGAGATAAC
>NC_056735.1:1356409743-1356567243 GCF_019279795.1 Protopterus annectens
AAGCCATGCTGCCACCTATTCAAACTGCCTCTATCCCTGCAGTGCACAGCGAGTGAGAGAGAAATAACAAATGAAACATAAAGTGGAAAAGAGAAGAAAGAAAAAAGGTAAGTGGAACATGTAAGCAAGTAAGTGAATGTAGTACCTGGTCTGTAAAAATTGGAAATATGATTTGGAGGAATATATGTCCCAACAAGCCATGCTGTACTAATGTCCTGTTAAACAGCTGCTATGGTCATAATATCTGGCCCTCTCAGCAGTGGGAGAGATCACAGACATACCTCTCAACTGTACAGATCTTCACAGAATGTCCACATTTTACCATCATGTATTTTTGTCTGTTCCTCCTGAGATCTGTACTTTTCTGGCAAATAGCTGAGGATTGAAATCATCAGGTAATGACAAACACTTGAGTTTAAGACTCCAGTTTCCTAAGAATATTCACCATGCTAAATATATCATTCTACAAACATCCTATGTTTGTAACAGGAATATTTCATATTTATCCCCCCATCATGTTAGGCATTGTCCAGATGTGATGCTCTGAAAGGTTGTGAGGTGGGATCACAGCTCAGGAGCCTGACTCACCCTGGGAAAAGACAGCTCATATATGACAACCCCAGGGGTGTCTGTCAAACAGTTGTGACTGTGCTACTGCTAGGCCAGTTAATGGGATGTTTTTCATATCTATGTTACCTGTGATTATGAGTATGACACATGTTTTCCTTGTACAGCTAAGAGACCTATAGAGGGCATGTGCATAGTAAAGTACTGTTGCAGATGTGTTTTGAACTGCATGTGATATCTTGAATTAATAATATTCAACTGTACAGTGTTCTGCTAGACAATGAGCACATTTGTGACTGATATATGTAGTTACGTACACATATATCTGTGTTATGTCAGCCAAACCACTGGCAGGTCTCTGAGCAATGATATTTTAACATAATAGCCTACTTATGACTGTTGGGCATCTTCCAGGTTATCACAGTGATGTCAAACCCTACTGTGCAATCAACGTACTAATGTATGGTGCAGCTATATTAATACAATATCAGTACTGATGTCCCCTTTGAAACCCATTTATGTGTGCCATTGTCCAGACGTACTGCAATAACAGGTTGAGATGTATGATTGAGCAGCAAGACTGTAACTGCAGTGTGCCATACTAACATACAACCAAAATGTATGCCAGGTATCCCCTGAGCACATGTATGTATGCTTATGTTCAGCTGGAAGGCACAATACTAAATTACATGGGTTTCAAGCATCCAGGTACATAGGTTGTGCATGTTGCACATGTGTGTAATATCAGTGTCAGTGCATACAACAGACAGAAATGTGTACAGCTACTGGTTGTTGCACTGCCCTGACACTGATATGGGTACTAGAGTAGGCATGATATTTAGCTATTAATCAGAGAAGTGTCCACCTGTTTTATGACTCTCTGTCCATGCCTTCCACTACCAGCTATATCCACAGCTATATAGAGTGGATATCACAAGTGTACACACCCCAGTTAGAATGCCAGGTATGTGTGCTGTATGACAATCAGACCACAGAAGATAATTTCATAATGTTTCTCATCTTTATGTGACCCCTAACCTGTACAATTCCATTGAAATACAATCAAAGGTGTTTCTAGGAAGGTGACCAACTATTGCCAAGTGAAGATGTGCCATGATGTTAGAGTCCAGACCAAGACGGGGGCTGTAACCATCTCAAGAGGTGCATACACAACATATCAGTTTAAGGATGTGCACACTCATTCAGCTGGCTTATTGTACTGAGTATTATTTCCATATATTTTCACAGACCCAATTGTTATGTTTTCAGTTGAATTGTACAGGCTATAGGTCACACTACAGGTGGGAATTGTTATGGAATGAGTTATTGTGGTTTCATGTTCAGTTGCACAAATACCATGCAGGGTATCAGGGGTGTGTAGCCTTTATATCCACTGTAGCTATATGGACACAGCAGTACCTGACCTGTATATCCAGCCTCCACCAATGTAGAGTAATCCCCTTTGGTGGACAGCAGCAATACACAAACCACATAATAGGTTGCTACATTGACTGTACAGGGACACATAGGTACAGGCAACAACTTTGAAGCAAGTCCACCTATATTTGGGCAAGCATGTAAGTTCACAGGTGACTTCCTGTAAGACTGACTCTGACTATGAATTGGGCATATCCACACCACCAAGGACAATTGAAACTGTGTCTGAACATATGTTGTAAGTCTCAGATGAAACAACAAAATTCACCCTGTACTGGGGGTAAAGAACACCTAATACACACACATGCCATGGATATAGGCAACCTGCAACATTGCAACCCTGTCCACCTGAGTTGTACAGGGAAATATGCACATCAACCACATTCCTCCCCTCTGCAAAGGTGAGCATGTACATATTGCCTACTGATGGCAACAACAGCATATCTCCATGGAGCATAATAACATCAGTGTGTGCCTCCTAAATGACCTCAGGCATGTGCTCAGAGCTCCATCTCACACCACAATCAAACACAGACCTGCCACCATCCACATGGAAGATGATCACTGTCAACCCTCTACACAGAAATGAATGGAGGTTAGAGGATTACACAGTCAAGTGTCCAACACTGGGGATAATAACATAGCTCAGGGACAGGCATGTAATGCAAGCTGCTATAGCTATGATAGCTTGCAGGGTTTTGATGTAGTGTGGATTATTTGCAAGTAATCTCCACTGTTGATGTGCATTTTGTCAACAGTGTGAGGTCCTGTGACCTTTTTCCTGCTTATGTCTTCTAGGTAACATGCAGAGTGCTTGCCTACCAGCATTCTCTGTTGGGGAAATAGACATCATCACCCAATATGTAATTGGACATTATGCCTTGTCATTTGGACGGAGAGCAGAAGATGTGCAGGAGAGGACTGCTCTGTGGAACAGTGTGGTCCACAGGGTAAATGATGCCAGCCTGCACAGCAGAACTTATGAGCATGTGCAGAATAGGGCCACTGACCTCAAATGCCATGACCGTCAATGGGCTGCTGCTGTAGCAAGGGACTGGCTAGCCACAGGTGGGGGCCCAGTCATCCAGCCCCCACTGACACCCACCAAGAAGGTCCTCACCACACTTGGGCCACACGCTGAATGCACAAGCCATGATGCTGAGGGAAGCATTGTGGAGGTGGGCTGCACACACACACACACACACACACACACACACACACACACACACACACACACACACACACACACACACACACACACACACACATTGGAAGACGAGTGTGCAGGTAAGGGCCCAGTGGGGATGAGTACACTAATGTATCAGACATACATGTATCTGTATTGTATCTACATGCATGTGTCAAGTCCGATTTCAGTTGTGGATGGGGTTTTCTAATGCACAGAGGTGCACATTTTTGGTGAGGACAGGACATTTTGTATTATTGCAGTTGTTACTGTAGATGTGCAGACATGCTGCATCCATCCTGTACCAAGGCCGCATATGCATCTGCTGGCAATAACTCCCTCTCACAACTACCTAGGACCCTCTGGTCTGCATATGGGACAGCAGCCTGAAGCTGGTGAGTATGACATTGGTCTGTTGTTGTCTGGCAATACCCCAGGCATGTGAAGCTCATGCAATTTACTTTGCACACAGCCATCCGTAATAGCTATATTGCTTTATGTAATAGCTATATTGCTTTTTGTGCATGTTCATTTGTGCTGGGATTAATTGTATTGCATCACAGGGTCACCACTGGGGCCTATCTGATGTGAATTCAACATTCCTGTAGCATACCTCACAACTTGTCAGTGCCAAGACGTCTGGACAGAGGCCAGTGTATTGTGCTGGACAAACGGCCTAAGGTAGGGTCATGCATGACACATTACTGGTGTACAGTGGATATAAATTGTGTACATACCCCTCTTAAGATGCAAGGTGTTCCTGTTACATACTAGTTAGGACCACAATATGACAGTCCACACTTCTTCCAGCCTTTAATGTGACCCATAACAGGTACAGTTCACTTGTAAAACCAAGCATCTGGACGCCTGTATTGCACCTATAAGGGTGGCCACCTGTGAGGGCAGCAGATGTCCTATCAGCATGATGTGATGTTTCAGTCAGGTATGATACCTCATGCTGCTATGTGTGTCAGTACACTCACTGTGGCCGATTTGACTATAATATCACGTACATGGGCATTGTTAAGGCACACAGACCACTTCCGACCATGTATAGGTTTCAAACATATGGATATTCCAGACACATTTGTACAGAGGACTGCACAATGGTTGTGAGGCAGATGCTGTTTACACACTATATAAAGTAATGGGAGTGGGAGGTGGTCACCAGCCATGTATGGTATACACATCAAAATGGTATAAGCCACACAAGCTATGACCCTCACACACACACAGACTGTTGCCAGCATTAGCATTAGAACACCTGCCTATCTAGGTATTCCTAATATAGTTCTCAGTGGTTATGAGATGTGCCACAGAGCTTGTACATGTCCACCACCTCTTCCAAAGGTACTTCTAAAGTGGATGACATCAACAGGTCTACTAAATTGGAGTGAAGGGAAGTGTAAAGGGCAGTACACAGGTCAAAAATGGTATGAGCCAGACAGTACATGATTCACACACACATACATATGTGCACACACACACACACACACACACACACACACACACACACACACACACACACACATACACACACACACACACTTGCCAGTATTGGGATTAAAACTCCTGCCTATCTAGGTATGTCTTCTATAGTGTTACACAGTTACCACACATGCTACAGAGCTTACTGAACATTCATATGGCCAAATTTGCTGATAACTGTACAGCTGTGATAAAGTATTACAGGTGGCAGACAGTCTGCCTTCTGTTCCACCTGTACATCATGCTAGTTCTTTCCGTCTTGCACTTCAACTAGCATTATGGCTTGGCACTTCACCAGCTTATTGTATCAAGAAGTGTGGCACACCTGTCAGCCGTCAGCAGTACTCGTTCATCACAGATGTTGCCCCAGTACTTACTAGTTATGTCCACCACTCCTGGCATGTTTGAAGGGCAGTTATCTGTGCTTTCACCCATTAACCTGGTGCACTTGTCCATTCTGCCTCATGTACATAGACAACCCTCCCCTCTAAACTCCAAACACTCAGACTTGTGAAGGTTACCCATATATGCATATGCAATCTCCAGCAAAGACTGTACTAGCAGATCAAGAGGATAAGATCAACACCTGCACCACACCATGTGGGACACATAGCTCACCATGCCACCCACTTTGACAGCCATGACATACAGTGAAAAGCCACACACCCACCTTCCCAGAGGCACTCAATGGACATCTACCAAAACAGCACAGACCAGCAAGGCAGACACCCACTCAGACACAGCGACATGGGACATGCCGAGGGACACCTATTTAACCTACACAGTGTACCCCCAACCTAAGCCCCTAAGGCTAACCACCTTGCACAATACAATGATCATGGGTAACTCAGTACTGAGACACACACATCCCACTCACTAAGTTGAATATGGAGCAAGTAACAGCCAAATATCTATCACATGCCAGCATCTAGCACATGATACAGCCAGTCATGTCACTCCACAACTATGAGTATCACTCCGTATCCATGTGGATGTGAATGACTTGGGACACACCTCCCTGGACTACATGACAGAAGACATGGTTAAACTCTCTGATTATGCAGTCCAGGTAGGTGTGACAGTAGCCCTGGGCAGTGTACCACTGTCACCCAAAATGATGCTGTGGTACTATTAACAGATGGTTGACTGCAGCATTGGCTTATGTGTTGTGAATCATTCTCAGGGGATCCAGAACCTCTCTGTTTGGGATGACACGAGTGACAGAATCCATTGACTTGCCATGGATGTCCTACATCTGTCACTGCTGGGTTGCCAGGTACTGGCTAAGTGTCTTGCCACCCCTATGGTGCCTTATTAGGCAGTATTTTTAATGTTATTACCACCATAACAGCTATACATGTATGCAATCTGAGGGTTATGCTGCTCAACAGTGGACATCTAACTGTCAGGATGCAGTCACTCATAGCAGTCATTAGAATGGAGGACACATATCTGCTGTAATGGAGAGGTGGTTCACAGCAGCAGACAGCAGACCTGCAGTATCAGGCTATGACGCATTCCACAGCTGTCAGCCCCCAAACATGGACCACACCACACCTCCACAGGTGGTGTTATCTCCATATTCATTATGGATAGGAATACCTCCAGGCTAGTATCCCATCATAATGCATCAGAGATGCTTCTGGTACAACTGCCTTGGGGTAATAGTGCAATCCAGACCATAGCCTGTTATGGGTCCACATCTATGTCCCTAGACTGTCAGTGCACATTTCTCAACACCCTGTCATCTATGATGGTCCAACCCAACACTGACATAGTATGAGTCTTCAACTACCCCTCCATCACCTGAGGAATGTAGCCAAGCACCAGTACAGTGGCCCAACACTTCTGTGATTCATAATTTCCATTGCCTAGACCAGCTCATACTGACCCCTGGTAGAGAATGCAACAACCTTGACCTGTGTTGACCACTTAAATATGGGACCATTGCTCATCCCCAGACGTCAATCCTTGCATGGTGAGATTCACCAAGCTGTAATCAACATGGAACACAACATGTCAACCACACCCCCCACAAAGATAACCACCTGGCAAAACCTATCCAAAGCTGACTTTGCAGCCATGAAAACAGGGGTTGATGTCTTCATTGCACCCATGGCAATGGGATGTAGCTGCATGACTGTGGATTCATACACATAGGCACTCTACAAACAGTTACATGAATGCATGGTACTAGCCAGAGCCAACAGAACCTAGACACTGTCCTCCAAACACTCAGAAACAATGTGATGGTCCCCTGCCACTACTAAAGTGTACATTCGAAGGAAGACACTGTTGCAGCAAAAGGTGATTTCCCATGACTGCTGAACTCCCTTATTAGCCTCAAACACAACTTTGGATCCATAATGGAACCCCCGACAAGCATCTATGGCAGCAGAGGTGTAGCAGAAACTGACAACAGTCATAACAGCTTTTGATAGTTGCATCAGCAACCTCCACAGCATTAAACGCGAGTGCTGTGAGTTACTGCACAAAGTTAATACCTATCCTGGGACAACAGATATTGGCCACAGTTTTGGCAACACATTCAGTGCCAGCTTTACTCCTCTCTCCCCTTCAAGTTCATAGGTTCATAGGTTCATACTAGGCTATCTGCCCTAGGGCATCTATAAGCCTAGCCAGAGTGTGTTTGGCTTTCGCCACCCCTTGGAATGAGGATACTGTGCCCATTTAGGGTTTAGTTTAGCAGTGACACAGAGATGACCCCCGGGGTAAACCTACGATCTCCCATCCACTCGTCAAGATTTCTCTTGAAGAGAGTCAGTGAGGAGCTCTGCTTAACATGGACTGGGATTCTGTTCCAGAATGAGGGGAGCCTCTGGGTTATGAATCTGTCCCTCCAGCACGTCCTATTTATTTCTGTGTTGAGGTTCAAATCACTTGCTCTCGTGGCTCTGGTGGATTTGGATTTTCTGAGGTGGAGCATGTCCATTAATTCCGGATTGGACATGGCCTTGTACGTCAGCATAGATCGCCTCTGAGTAGGCGGTATGCGACTGAATAGAGGTGGAGTTTCTTTAGCTGGGCAGCATATGGCATATGTTTGAGACCCTTGATCCTCTTAGTGAGGTACTTTTGGGGTCTTTCTAACTGCTGCAGGTGTCGGGTAAGGTACATCCTGAATGGGGCATTGTACTCAAGTATGGGCCTGATAAGGGAGGAGTAAAGGGGCACAATGACCTCTCTTGATCTAGATGTGAATCTTTTCATGATAAGGTGGGCAATATAGAAGGTCTTTCTAACCACTTTGGCAATGTGAGTGTCAAATGAGAGGTTACTGTCAACTTGGGTCCCTAGGTCCCTGATTACTTCTTCTGTACTTAATGGATTACCACCTATGTGGTAATTTGTGGGTACTTTGTTCTTCCCAAAGGGTATGACTATACATTTTTTGGCGTTTAGTTAAAGGCCATGGCTCTGGCACCAGTTATCCATTTCTCTGAGACCTTTTTGAAGGATGCTTGTGTCCACTGGAGAGTCAATTATGGTGCCCAGTTTGCAGTCATCTGCAAACTTGGTCAGCCACAATCCTCCTATGTTAGCTTGCACCTCAGAAAAATAAATGCTGAACAAGAGAGGTCCCAGGACTGAGCCCTGTGGGACGCCACTTGTGACTGGTTTAGAGTCTGACATGGCTCCAACAATTCTGACCTTGTGTATTCTGTCCTTGAGCCAGTTTGCAACCTATCTTATGACATAGGGGTTTACATTTAAGCTGGTGAGCTTGTCTATGATGCCCGAGTGGGGTATTGTGTCGAAGGCTTTTGCAAGGTCAAGGTAGGCTGTGTGAACTGCCTTACCCTCATCAATGGCCTTAGTGACTGTTTCAAAGAAGTCAATCAGGTTCAAGAGGCAGGATCTGCCTTTGACAAAGCTGAATTGGGTAGGATCCAATGTCTGTAGGTCCCCAATGTCTTTATTTATGAGTTCCATAATGATCCTCTCCATAGCTTTGCAGACCAGGCTCGTCAAGCTTATGGGGTGGTAATTTCCAGGGACCGTAGAGGCACCTCCTTTGTGGAGTGGGACCACTGTTGCTGTACGCCATTCTTTGGGTACATATCCTGTAGTAAGGCTAAGATTAAATAGCAGCCTTATGTGCGGGTTTAGTTCTTCTTGGAGTTCATGTATCACACAACCCAGGACACCATCTGGTCCCATTGATGCTGTGTTTTTTGCTTTGGAGAGGGCGGCTCTCACCTGGGCATCTGAGAAGTCAGGGAGGCAACACTCTGCTGGGATAGATATGTGTCTTTTTGGGGAGGAGGGGGGGGGGAATTTGCCTGTCTGCCAGTATGTTGGCAATGTCTGTGGGTTCAGTGTATTTTTTGTCATTTTGGACTAATTCTGAGCATATCTGGGAGTTTCCACCCAGGTTTCTAACATAACTAAAGAAGGCCTTGTGATTGTCTTTAGTGTCTTGTGCAATTTTTCTCTTAAAGTTGGCCTTGGATGATTTTATGAGTGATCATAGTTTTTTGCTAGTACTGAACAGAGATGCCTTCCCTTTTAGGGATTTTTCTCTATCATGTAGTAGCTTTCTCCTTCTGTTGTATATCTTATTAATGGCTGGGGTCCACCAGACAGGATGCCTGCCTTTGGGGGAATGGGTCTTGGTTTTATTTGGGATTGCATGATCCATGCATTCTTGAAGGTGTCCATAGAATGCATTTATATAGGATTCAGCAGAGTGGGTTGTGGTTTCCACTGGCCCTGGGGCCTTGAAGGATACCACTTCAGTCTTAAGAAGTGTGAAGTCAGCTTTTGAGAAATTCTTCACTGTGGTCTTCTGTGCTGGGGGTGGGGGCGGGATGTGGATTTCCAATGAGATTAATTTATGGTCTGATCTCACCAATGAGGGGTATACTTCTGGTGTGGAGCATTGTGTCCCTATGTTTGTGATGATCAGGTCTAATATGTTATCCCCTCTTGTGAGAGTGGTGACTAGTTGTTCCATAGCAATTGAGTGTATGAATTCTAGGAACCTTTGGGCTAGGGTGTTGGGGCTTGAGTAATGCTCCCAGTCTATGTTTGAAGTCTCCAAATATGATGGTGTTTGGAGAGACATTCATATTCTCCATTGTCTTTAGGAAGGCTGACTGAGGTTCCTGAGTTTGAGAGGGTGGTCTGTAGCATGCTACAAACTGTAGAGCAGTTTTGCCTATGGTTAGTTGCACATGGATGGTCTCCGATGCTTCGTGCATTGCCACTAAACTGGAGGTTTGGGTATCTTTGATGAATATGGATACTCCCCCTCCTTTTGTGGTTCAGTCGAAGTTTTGGGGCCGAAAAGCATGATATGATGTATAACCTGGTAGTGCTGGGGTGCTCTCGGGAGCCTTGAACCAGGTTTCTGTCACTGCACAGACATCGATGTTCTCCATACTGAGGAGGGCTTTGAGAGCATGCATCTTGAGGTTTAGACTTCTGGCGTTGAGCAGCATTACCCTTAGTTTTTTTCCACTTGTGTTATCTAGGGAGGTGGGTTTGTCTTTTGAGCCTTGCCTAAAAAAGGCACTATGGGGGTGGCAAGAGCCTTAGCCAATATCCAGAAGCCCAGGGGTGACAGGTGCAAGCCATCCCTTGCGAAGCAGCATGGCTTGTCGAGCATGTCATCCCAAGCAGACAGACATTGGATCCCCCTAGAATGACACCAGTAATTAAGCCAATTGTTAAAACTGATCATTTTGTCTTTGTACTGTGGTATCATTCTTGGTGAGGGTAAGATGCTGCTCAAGGTCAGGGTCATACCGGCCTGGGCTACATAATCAGAGAGCTCTTCTATGTCTCTTTTCATGTAGTCCAGGGAGGTACGTCTCAGGTCGTTCACACCAGCATGGACAATGACTGAGTCATATTTGTACTTGCTTTGGAGTGACCTGAGTGCTTGTGTTATGTGGCAGATTCTAGCGCCCGACAGGCAGCTTACTGTAACCCTCTCCTTGTTCAGCCTGGTGAGCGGGACGTTAGTGTGTCTGACTATAGAGTCACCTATTACAAGTGTATCAGGCATGTTGTTTGGCCTTAAGGGCTGTGACTGTTTGGCACACTGTGAATTATGTGTTGCATGTGTTATGTTTTCAGGTAGTGGTTGCTTGGATGTCTGCTTTGGAGGCCTCTGTTGTTTTGGCAGATTTTTATTTAGAGCCTCCGAGTATGTTTTTGTGTGTTTATGTGTTTGGTTTGCAATTGTGGTAGGTCTATGTGAGACTGGGTTTGTGGTGTGTGTGGTTACCTTTGTCTCCTGACTGGCTTTGCCAGCACTGAGTTGAGAGAGCTCAGCCTCCAGTTTGGCTATATAGTTGCATCTCTCACATATATTTGTATTTGTTGGGAGGAGGAGAGGGTTGTCTGTGTACATGAGGCAGTTGTAACATTGCCTCAAGATTCCCAGATTCACCAGCTGAACTGGAGAGGACGCCAGCAACTGACCCTTCGACATGCTAGAATAGTGTAAAGGATTGCTGTGTAACTGAGTCAGAAAGAACCTATAGGGGAATGGGTACTCAAGGGGGTTTTAGGTGGATGTAGTGCTTTCTTTTTTGTTAAAAAGTGCTTTACTTATGTAAAATGCTTTTAGGAGCAAGTGCTGGGCTTTTTAGATAGAGAAAAGAATGTTTAGATTGAGAGTTAGAGCAGTTCTAAGGGAAAAACTGAAGAGCAGACTTTGTGGAGCCAGGAATAGTTTACACTTGATTAACCAGCGCTGCTCGATGCTGCGCTATGCGCAACTTCGCACAAATTTGCGCAAAGGCGCGCAAAAGCGGGCTTTATTGCAGGGGGTTAGAAAGAGCTAGGAAATGGCCCAAAACGGCCAATAAGCTACAAGTTACTGGGCTGGAACCACTGCTTAAGGGACAGATAGGCTGCTCAGAGCTCCCCACTCCCACTGGTGAACAAAGAAGCTTCCTCCTATCCAAACAAGGATATGGACAACACAGGAACTATGACACAGCCCAGAGATCAGCAAAATCTGAAGACTGGACTATTCTAGTTCAGTAAAGGCGGGAAACAAGGATATTTTTTTCTTTTTCTTTTTTCACAGAAAAACAGAAAATAGATACAGTGGCAACAGTAAATGCTTTACTTTGTTTTTTTTTTCACAGAAAAACAGAAAATAGATACAGTGGCAACAGTAAATGCTTTAAGTGAAGTGCTGAGTGAATGTGTTCTCACATGCTGTATCCCATTTCCATTCTAGATGTCTGTGTGTCACCAGGATGTGGCCCTGCAGCAAGGCCACAGGGTATGACAGTGTGGTGACATGTCCACCATGTCATAGGCAGGGTACAGTATGTGCACGGTAATCCCCGGTCTGTAATACAGTGATTGCATATGCCTCACATATTATAGGGCTGAGGGTTGTACATAGGTATATGTTGATGTACAACATCTGTTGTAGAATGGAGAATGGTACATGTTCTGGTTTGGACACACCTCCGATTGCTAATAACCACAGCCACAGGGGATATTCATCAACCAAACACACTGGGATTACTCTTCACACACACACACACACACACACACACACACACACACACACACACACACACACACACACACACACACACACGCACACGTGCATGCACACACACACACACACACACACACACACACACACACACACACACACACACACACACACTTGCCAGTACTGAGATCCATAGGGTCATTGTGTCATAAGTGTGTAGTAGGTGAATGGGGCTGAAGGCTCTACAAGGGTAGCCCAAGGGAATACCCTGGCATCAGGCCATATGACAATAGTCCCCAGTGTGGCTCAGGAGTATAGTCACTGGAGTGTTCCCCAGGGGTGGGTATTGTATTCCTCATCCACTCATCCAGATTTCTATTGTGGGTGGCCAGTGATGTGCACTGCTCCCCGTGTATGTGATTTATATTCCATAACATGGACAGTGTCTGGGTTGTGCACATGTCCAACATGCATGTTCTTTGATGTGTAGAAGTTTGCTTGAGGTCTCTGGGGCATGTTGTGTGGGCAGATTGGTATCTTCTGATGTAGCATTCCTGACTTCATTTGGTGAGACCTGGCTATGTAATTGAGGTAGTGATTGCACCTACATTGACAGTATGATACGGGTATTCAGTGGAGTTAGTGACATCTGTCCATATAGGGCATGTGTATAAGACATGATATTCCATTTGTGGGGTACATTTGCAGACTCTACAGTTGTTACAGGCATCCAGTGAGGAACATGGCAAAAGGGCCACTGTACACATTGATTGGGCTGCTGAGGGGATGGAACAGGGTGCCATGTCCTTTTATTTGCTGGATAACACACAGTCAGGAGAAGTAACACATCAAAGTATTTTCTGATGTCAGTGGCACTGTTGTGGTCAACAGGCATGTAGTCCACTGCAATCACACTGTGGGTACTATCTGCGAGGCAATATGCAGAAGAAATACCGATATAGTGGTTGTTGCCTAGCCAAGTGTGTTTGTGTCTGATACGTGGGTGGAGAGTGGTCTCTGAGTATTAGAAGGATTGCCTATATTGTTCACTAATCCATGCTGTCATGTAGTAATTGCATATGGCATTAGACATTTAGGGCTTGGATTGTCTACACCAACCTCTACGGTGTTTGACAACTGTTGGCCTTGCAATGTGGACATTGTGACATATACTAGGTCCTCAACATAATAATTTAGCAAAACCTGCCCCCCAATGGATCCTGTTATCATTGCACATGCCACAGAGCTTATTGGATGGATGCTGTCCCAAGGTAGGTCTAAGGTGAGAAACATCACCAGCCCTTGTAAATACTGGCATTGGGTGATGTAGTGGGTGAGAGATTCCAAAAAAATGTCAACCTATACACACATTTACATTTGCCAAAGGTGAAGATCAAACCTCTATCATTTTGGACCATTATGTTATGCATTTACCACATGCACCACTGGCCTTATGTGGTTTATGGTTGCCAACAGGAGTGCTAAAGTCAGGCACTGAAATGTGTACTGGGTGTAAAGGGGGCCAGTATCTTTGAGGTACGGACATACATATGTACGCACACAAACACTTGCCAGGGATGTGATTCAAACCCCTATCTATGTAGTTATTGCTACTACATTGTTCCACATGTATTGCACATGCACATGTTGGAGAGCTGTGCAAAGGTATCTTTGAAGGTGACTGACATCAGCAGCAGTGCTAAAGGAGGGCTAAAGAAAGTGCTGCAAGAGTGAATGACCACAAAAATCAGGTTTCTACAAGGATACACACAGTTTCTCACACAAACACTCATATTTACAGTTTCCAAAATCAGGATTGGAACTCCTACCTAACTAATTCGCTATACTACAGTATTACACAGTTATTGCAAGTGCCACAGAACTTATATGTTAGAGAGCTGTCCAAAGGTATCTTTGAAGGTGAGTGACATCAGTAGCAGTGCTAAAGGAGGGGTAAGGGAAGTGTTGTAAGTGTGAATGACCACAAAATCAGGTCTTTACAAGGATACACACACTCTCTCACACAAACACACACATTTACCAGGATCAGGATTGAACTCCTACCTAACTAGTTTACTACACTATAGTATTAGAGATTACAACTGCTACATGGATACCTATTTGTACTGTAGTGCTACACAGTTATCACAAGCACCACTGACACTATAGGGCTGAGGGCTAACGAAAGTATTTCTACAGTGAATAACATCAGCACATCATATGATATAGGCCAATGGGATGTGCAGTGGGTGGGACAGTCCTCATAACGGGATTATCTCTGTCGCTGTCTGTCTTTCTCTTCCCCACATCTCTGTGTATGTTTGACATATTATATTATGTTGGCCTTAGATATGTGCATGTATTCCTATCCAATGTGTGTGTGTGAAGTATCAATGGTGTACAATTTGGTGTGTGTGCATAGACAACTGGGAATAACCAATATCTGTAGTCCACTGTGTTGTGAGACATGGGCTTCATTTCTCTAAGTGTAGGAGCATGTCCAGTATGACCTTCTATATTGAGTGTGTGCATCCATTCCAGGAAGGGTTGGACTCCATTTCAGGGTATTTTGTGCTACAGCTACAACTAGCAAACTATTTCTGCAGGATATCTGTAGATAGGTTGCCAATGTGGAGACACAATGGGCTTAACATATGGGGGATACTGTAACTATTGCTGTCTGTGCTGCTTGTGTGACATGTTTGGTTGTAGCATAGATATTCTTACATATGTACTGTTTTACACTGTAATGTATCATGTCATCAACTACTGACAGTTATCATTCTTTGCTCACAGTTATTTACCAGAAAATACAAGATGAATGAAGCTGAAACCAATATTCTGAGGCATATAGACTACACATTCTGACACACACCTGCCATTGTGGAGGGGGAGCTACAAGCAATAGACTGCTGGTTCTGTGTAAATGGTGTAGCACCTTGTTAGTATGCTGTCTGGGGTTTCCCTACTTGTGGTTTTCTCAATGTCACGGAATGGCCATATCATTCTGGGGCCATACCTCTCAGCTGTACAGATACACCCAGGTTATCCAGAGGCAGGACTCATATATCTGGACAGTTTACCTTCACATTGTGGTTTACAAGTAGTTTTGTGGCTATTCATCCATGGGGTTTGCAGTTGGGAGTAGTATGGGTGGACATTAGAGTTTCGGACACACTCCATGACATCCATGCTTCTACACTCCCTTCTGTTATTCTGTCCTCCACCTAACATTATGTAAGAAATATCTCAGAGGTATCCCTATAGTTGGGCCTTTATCCCAGTAGTATTTATCGCCTGATCCACAGTCCTTGCAGTAGGAAATGGGGAGGGATGCTACCTGCATTTGTCAACATGGCCTTGCATTTGTTTTCTGTTTACTGTGTTAGGTTGTTAGTTGAGACCCCCTGACTTTCTGTACACTGGCACTATGGGTGAGGCATGGATCTTTGCCAGAGGACTGCAGGCCATTTGAGAGTGCTGCAGGCCATCTGTTACTGCATTACTACATGGGATTGTGGGGCAGGTGCACACCTGCAGACTTTAACATTTGAAATGACTGTACTGGTATTTTGTTTATTCTGTTGGCTTCCATTTCATATTGTATTGTGACCTATCATGCAGACAGGAGGCATATCAGTAGAGTACACGTTAGATCTTAATGGCATATATTTCATTTTCAGACTTCTTACCCTTCAGAACTAGAATGCAACTGCCAAACCTGTTGTAGTATGTCTGTGTAGGTCTGGTGGGGAGCTGCTCACCATTGCCAACATTTGGGGGCCTTAGCTTGGCCTTTCTTCATGGTCATCTACACCTGTCCTGCATTGTGAGGCTGGTGGTGGATATGTGACCCTCATTGACATCCATGTATGTGACCTATTGACACCCACAGTTCTTTGTTCTGCCTAGTATGTTGACACCAGTATTTGTTATGAATTTCCTGCTGTCCCATATAGTCGTCTGCTGCTATCCCATTCAGCCACCCAATTCCCTAGCATGCTTGCATCCATATCATATATGCGAGTATGAAAACATACTACTCCATTCAGTAATTGATAGAAAGAGTGACTTACCTTGATGCTAGGCCAGTATTGAGGACAGTGCTGGAGGGTTGACTATGTTGGATACACATAGTACACTCTCTGCACATGGTAAAGTTCAGGTAGTGTCATGTTTGGCATCCCTTTTACTGTATGTGCGAGTCGGAGAGAGGTATCAGTCCCTGGGTCCTTACAGTGTTAGTGTGTATGTTATGCCTCTTTGCCAAGGCCTGGGCATACTGTGCATGCCTCCTTCTGCTACAGGGGCAGGCTCAGGATGCTCCTCCTCCGAGTTACTCTGTGCCTGTGCTGGCCTTGGCAATGGTGGGGCCATGCCCCAGGCTTTTCCTGCTGCAGCTGTTTCCACAGGATCATATTGCGTAGCATGGCACATACTACATTTGTGTACATGTAGCTGGGGAGTACTGCAAGGCTCCACCGGATATGTCAAGGCATTGGAACTGTGACATGAGCATCCCAGACACATGCTCTACAATGATCCTGGTTTGTGCATGTGCCTCATTATGGTGTTCTTGTTATGGTGTGTGTGCATTTCTCTGGGTGTCATCAGCCACAGCTCCAGTGCATAGCCAGCATCCCCCACTAGACAGCCATATGGGATGCCCCCCCCGGCAAATTCCTGACACAGCTGTGAGCAATGCCAGATGTGGGAGTTATGATAGCTTCCAGGGCTGCCAGCACACACATTCATGATAATGCCCTGGGAATTGCACATGACCTGGCAGTTGATGGAGGGGGAAGCCCTTGCAGTTTATGTAGACCCTGCCCCACTCACCAGGTGGTGCTTTGATGTGGATGTGCGTGCACTCTATAGCACCAGCTACCTCAGGGTATTCTACTGTATGGTGGAAGAGACCCATACATGTGGTCAGTGCCTCATGGGTGGTGGGGAAATATATGTGCTTATTGACATGTTGTGTCATGGCATCCGGGAACTGGTGGAGTACCCTGGATGCTGATGCCTGTGAGACCCCCATGATATCCCCAGTTGGTCTTTGGATGGTACCTGGGGCTAGTATTCTTAAGCCTAGACATACCTTGGTATCCACTGGGATGGGTTCCTCTCTGTTAGTTCTGTGTGTAAGGCGTGGCGGGCACAGCTCAATGATTTGTTGTAGAATGTTCCTGTCCACCCTGCAGTGCTCTACTATCTTCAGCTCATGTAGGCCCTGGGTCTGTACACTCTTCTCCTCCTCACTGTGGGTCTATTGTCAGCATTCTCCTCCTCACCACCCTCAGTCTCTAGCACATATTGATGGAGTAAAGCAGCAGCAGCCTCTAACATTTTTTAGTTAGCTTTGCTAGTTAAAAATCCCCAGTTTGTGGGAAAAAACAGTCTGTAGGGTGTTTTCATAGTTTATATTAGTGTGCTGGGCTGCTGCATGTGTAATTGGCTAATTCTGGTACATTCCACCTGCCAGCTATGCTAATTCTCCTTAATTAGCTTCCTTGTGCTGTTACCCCTTCCCAGTTCCTCCCTATTTAAGCCCCGAGGCATGCTGCACATATCCAGTGCGCATATGTAAACAGTGCTGCCATCTTTTTATTTCTGTTTTTTTTTTTTTTTGGTTTATATCCCGGTGCATGGTGCACACACACCCATTTAGGCTATATAGATAGTACTCAGGCACATCTGACACACCCCCTTCCTTAGCTGTGCGTAGCTAAGAGTAGACACAGGCCACAGAGCTCCAATGAGCTTATAGCAAGCATGACACATGTCCTTATGAAGTCATCCACCTCTTAGACTAGCACTGTTGTATTTCTGCACATACATGGTTAGGTACAAGCTGACACTTTGAAGAAATTTGTGATTCAGTATAATTCTCTTCATTTGCATACCCCAGTGTGTAGGTTGTTAGTTACTGAACTTAAACGGACCCTTTCCCCTTGACAACCAGTGCTCCCTGGTATCATTTACATTCTGCATGTCATTGACTATAATGGCAAAATGCAAATTTAACTTAAAATTGACTTTTCTCATTTTTTTTTTAATTTTCAGCACGATCCCATTTGCACCCCACTGCCTTAAGCTTAAACGTCCGAGATCGGCCAACATAAAAAATTGTTTAACAAAATAAGCTGTTTTTAATGCCAATGACCTTATATTTGGCCATTGGAATGTGTATTAAACATAATACATGCTTTTACATGAGCTGTCATGCCTCCGTTTTGTCAGATGCAGAAATGTACTCAGTTATTTTCTGAATACATTTCTGCACTGACACTGTTCTAGCACAGAGACCTGTCAGCTTGCTGGATCACAAAATCACCTCATTTGCATGGTTTTCACCAGCAAATGAAGTGATTTGCATATTTGCCAGTTTTCTGTGCTAGAATAGTGTAGGCCGCTCGTGCACGTAAAAACAATACTTTCCTGAATCGCTCGGTGGCCATTTTCTGTGCAGGAGCTCCTACACTGTTCTTGCACGGAAAATCGATCTTCATGAATCCCGGGGTATGTCTTTTTTGAAGGAGAATATTATAAACAATTAACAGGCATAGCAATGGAAGCAGCAACTGCTACAGCATTTGCAAATATTATAATGTAGTCCGGTTTTCAGATTTTGTTGAATTCTAGGCTGCTTTGTAGTTTCTGTGTTGCCCATATCTTACAAAGATAGAAGAAAGCTTCTCTGTTCATCAGTGACAGTGTTGAGCTTTAAGCAGCCTATCTACTGCTGGAGGAGTGGTTTCAGCTCAGACTCTGTAGTTTTATTCGCCATTTTGGGCTATTTCTATCCCTTTCATCTTTCTGTTTAAAAAAATATGTTTGCACATTTTTTGCACTAGTATTACCTCAGCAAGATCCTGTCTGGGTGTCCTGCAGAGTTTTATAGCAGCAGAGAGAGAAAAGGGAGACTTTGTGTGGATTAAGTACCTCTGTTTTGCTTTTTATTGCTTATTTTCACTAGCCATACTATTTCGAGATTTTTTTATTAACTTTGCAACTTATATGAACTGTTTTTTGAATTCCAATACTGTCTGCACTTTAACTGATCATTTTTAAGTGTTTTTCAACTGTTGAACTGTTGAGGGCTACAGACTCAAGTGTGATAGCCATTTTTTGCTTTAAAAGTGTTGTTTTACTGTATCTGTTTTAATTTTTGAAAAATGAACAAACAAAAAAATCCTATCTCTCTACTCGTTTCCCACCTTTCTATAACCAGTAGAGTCCGTTTTTTCAGATTTTGCTGAATTCTGGGCTATTTTATAGTTTCTGTGCTGCACAGACCTTACTAAGATAGAAGGAAGCTTCTCTGTTCATCCATGAGAGTGGTGAGCTTTGAGCAGCCTATCTGTCACTGGAGCAGTGGTTTCAGCTCAGAATCTATAGTTTTATTGGTCATTTTGGGATATTTCGATCCCTTTTATTTTTCTGTTTAAAAACCCATGTTTGCACAGTTTTTGTCCTTGTATTACCTCAGCAAGATCCTGCCTGTGTGTCCTGCAGAGTTCTACAGCAGAAGAGAGCGAAAAGGAAGACTTTGAGTGGATTAAGTACCTCTGTTTTGCTTTGTGTTGCTTATTTTCACTAGCCCCATTATTCTGAGCATTTTTATTAACTTTGCAACTTTATTTGAACTGTTTTTGAATTCTGATATTGTTTGCACTTTAACTGATCATTTTTAAGTGTTTTTCAACTGTTGAACTGTTGAAGGCTACACACTCAAGTGTGATAGCCATTTTTCTGCTTTAAAAGTGTTTGTTTTAATGTATCTGTTTTAATTTAAAAAAAATCTTTTCTCTCTACTCATTTCCCACCTTTCTATAACCAGTAGAATCCGTTTTACAGATTTTGCTGAATTCTGGGCTGTTTTGCAATTTCTGTGTTGCCCAGACCTTATTAAGATAGAAGAAGCTTCTCTCTGTTTAACAGTGAGAGTGGTGAGCTTTGAGCAGCCTATCTGTCATTGGAGGAGTGGTTTCAGCTCAGAATCTGTAGTGTTACTGGCCATTTTGGGCTATTTCTATCCCTTTCATCTTTCTGTTTAAAAACTCCTGTTTTCACGGTTTTGCCCATGGCGCACTTCATTTAACTATGGTTAAAGTATTCCCGGAGCCTGAAAGTCTGCTCTTCTAATTTTCCCTTAGAACTAGCTGGTTTTCTAGTTTTAGCACTCAAAACTGTTTCCTTGTGCTCAGCAATTGTTCAAAACTCGTTGCAAGCACTAAATAATCTGCAAATTACTGCAGCACTCAACTGTCCTCACTTGTTAGGAGGAAAACAATTTTTAGTACTTAAATTAATAAGCACCTATCCAGGCATGTCTAAGGGTCAGCTCCCGGTATTTTCCCCTGTCCACTTGATGAATCTGGGCATCTTGGGGCAATGTAGCAATTGACTCATGTACACTGACAACCCTCTCCTCCTAGCACCCAACACTACAACTGTGAGAGATGCACTTATATAGCCAAGCTCTCTCCAGCCAAGACTATACTAGACAGTTGAGGAGAAGGTAAATACTTGCACCACACCACACTCAACACATAGTCCATCAAAACCTACACTACCTAAACCCACACATAGAAACACAAAACACACACCTACATTTGTGGAGGCTCTCAATAAAAATATGCCCAAACAACAGAGACCTCCAAAGTTGAAACGCAAGCAGCCACCACCCCCCAACACTACCCAAATGACACATAGCCCACAAAATCAGTGTGCCACTCAACTTTAGCCCATAAGGCAAAACAACGTTCCCAACACACTAGTCATAGGTGACTCTATAGTCAGGATGTCCCACTCACCAGGCTAAACAAGGAGAAAGTTGCTGTCAGCTGCTTGTTGGGTGCCAGGATCCTCCGCATAATGCAAGCACTCAGGTCACTCCACAACAAGTACAAATATGACTCTGTCATTGTTCATGTTGGTATGAATGACCTGAGATGTACCTCCTTGGACTACATGAAAAGAGACATGGAGGAACTCTCGGATCATGTAACTCAGGCAGGTATGACCCTAGCCCTGAGTAGCATCCTGCCATCACCCAGAATGATACCACAGTACAAGGACAAAATGAGTTGACTTCAATAATTGGCTAATCTTCTGGTGTCATTCTAAGGGGATCCAGTGTCTGTCTGCCTGGGACCACATGATCGACAGACCACAATGCTTTGCCATTGATGGCCTGCACCTGTCACCTCTAGGATTTCAGAAACTGGCTAAGGCTCTTGCCACCCCTATAGTGCCCTTTTTAGGCAAGGTTCAAACAACAAACTCACCACCGTAGCAGGTATAAGCAAGCAAAATCTGTGGGTAATGCTACTCAGTGCTAGAAGTCTAAACCTCAAAATGCACTCACTTGAGGCATTCCTTAAAGTGGAGAACATCGACATCTGTGCAGTGATGGAGACCTGGTTCAATGCTCCAGAGAGCACCCATGCATTACCAAGCTATAACTCATACCACACCTTTTGGCCACCTAACCTGGACCAAAACTCTAAAGATGGAGGCATATCAATATTCATTAAGGATATCCACACCTCCAGGCTAGTTGCTCAACATAATGCATCTGAAATTATCCAAGTGCAGCTAACACCGGGCAAGACTGCAATCCAGGTTGTAGCTTGTTACAGATCCTCCACCATACCCCAGGATGCCCACTCCACATTTCTTCATATACTGGGTAATATTAAGGTACAACCCAATACCCTAATAATGGGCGATTTCAAGTACCCCACCATCAACTGGGAAAACTACTCATGTACTAACTCATTTGCTCAACAATTTCTGAAATTCATAAATTTCAGTGCCCTGGATCAGCTTGTTGATACCCCTACCAGGGGCAGCAATATCTTGGACCTTGTCATTACCAATATGGGCAACCGATGTTCCACATCAGAGATCAACTCCTCACTGGTCAGATCCAACCACAAGCTAATCACCCTAGACATCAATATCCCACCCCCACCCCCCATTAAGGAAACCACTGTAAAAAAACTTCTCCAAAGCCAACTTCATGTTTCTTAAGACAGAAGTGGCAAGCTTCACGACACCCATACAGATGGAAAATAGAGCTACAACTGTTGAATCCTATACAAATGCACTGTATAAGCACATACATGAGTGCATGGATTGTGCCATCCCCAACAGGACCAAGATGCTTTCCTCCAAAAAAAGGAAGCCAGTCTGGTGATCCCATGGCATAAACAAACTCTACAACAGAAGGAAGAAGCTGTTGCAAAAAAAAGAGTAAAACCACCTGAGGTCAGCCTCATTAAGAAGTTGAGATCCCTCATAAAGTCCTCCAAAGCTAGTTATGAAAATAAAATTGCCACTGATTCTAAAGACAACCACAAAGCATTCTACAGCTATGTCAATAATCTCAATGGCTGCTCTGAGCTACAGCACAATGGCACTAGATATACAGAACCAACCGATATTGCCAATATCCTGGCAGATAGGTTCAGTGCAAACTTCACCACCTCACCCCCCAAAGGGACATCACTATACCAGAAGAATACAAAGCCCCTGTAATCATGGCTGCACAAGTAAAGACCAGACTCTCTAAAGCCAAGAACACAGCATCCATGGGACCTGACAACATCCCAGGCTGCATTCTGCATAAACTACAGAATGAACTGGCACCCCACCTAAGTACCATGTTCAATCATAGCCTCATTTCAGGCTTTGTGCCTACTGAATGGCACACAGTGACAGTTATCCCACTCCACAAAGGTGGCACCACCATGGATCCTGGGAACTACCCCCCATTAGCCTGACGAGCCTGGTCTGCAAGGCCATGGAAAGTATCATCTTGGAGGTTATAAACAAGGACATAGGAAACCTCCAAACTCTGGACCCCACTCAGTTTGGGTTTGTAAAAGGTAGGTCATGTCTCCTAAACCTGATTTACTTCTTTGAAGCAGTCACCAGAACCGTGGATGAGGCTAAGGTGGTGCACATAGCCTATCTTGACCTCGACAAGGCTTTCAACACCATCCCCCACTCTGTAATTATGGATAAACTCACTAGACTGGGCATAAATTCCTATGTCACAAGATTGGTTGCCAACTGGCTCACTGACAGAACCCACACAGTGAAAGTAGCCGACTCCAAATCCAACCTCAGACCAGTGACAAGTGGAGTACCACAGGGCTCAGTCCTGGGTTCTCTCCTGTTTGGCATCTATTTCTCAGAAGTCCAGGCTAATACAGTAGGTCTTTGGCTAATGAAGTTCAGAGACGACTGCAAACTAGATGCAATAATAGAATTGCCTAATGATGTGGACATTCTACAAAGGGGCTTCACTGAGACTGATGCTTGGTGTCAAAGCCATGACCTTAAGCTTGATGCCAAGAAGTGCATTGTCATCCCCTTTGGGAAAAACACTGTACCCATGAACTACCACATAGTTGGTAGCCTACTAAACACCAAAAGTGTGATAAGAGACCTTGAGACACAGGTTGACAGTAGCTTCTCCTTTGATAATCACATTGCCACAGTAGTGAGGAAATCCTTCTATGTGGCACACCTCATCACAAAGGGGTTCACCTCCAGAAAAAAAGAGGTCATTGTTCCTCTCTACTCATCCCTCATCAGACCCGTTATGGAATACAGTGCTCCACTTGGCATGTACCTCGTAAGACATCTACAACAACTGAAAGGCCACAGAAATACCTCACTAAGAGGATTACCAGCCTCAAACAGATGCCATACACAGACCGTCTCAAGAAACTCCAACTCTACTCCGTCGCTTATCGCTTCCTCAGAGGCGACCTCTGCCTAGCATACAAAGTGATGTCAAACACAGATCTGTTGGACATGCTACACATAAAGAAAGCCCAATCCCTCTTAGCCACATCCTCCAGGGACCGAAACCTTGCCACCACAATAAACAGAACTTGCTGGAGGGATAGATTCCTGTCCCAGAGACTTCCCATGCTCTGGAACAGACTACCCATTCATGTCAAGCAAAGCTCCTCATTAGCCCACTTTAAGAAAAATCTCGTCAGTTGGATGGGAAATAGCAAATTCACCCCAGGGATCCCTTCTGTGGCTCTGCTAGACAGGGGTGCAGAAAAATAACTTTCTTGGGTGGCAAAAAACAAGGAACTTTTTTGGCTAGGCTTATATAGGCCCCAGGGCCAATAGCCTAGTACCTACCTATGAACCTATGTTGTGGTGGTGAAAGAAATATTTATTTTTATCTGGCTGCATGCAATATATACTTAAATATTTTCATTTTTTAGATGATATTTTGATTCTTATGACCAAAAGAGTAAAATATTAAATACTTTATTGAAGTATCTTAACAATACTAATGCGTTCTTACATTTTACCTATGAAATGAATGAGCAGAAAATTACTTTTTGGATATAATGTTAATTAAAATGAAGTTGACACCAGGTTTGAATTTCTGATTTATTTGCACTATAATAGCTGCCATCTGTTATGGCAGAAAAATAATTTGATATAGGTACAAATGGTTAGATTGTTGAGATTAGTCTTGGACGATCTAAATTTTGCTGCTGAAGTGAGGAATGTGAAAGGTATGTTTATTGATAAAAAAAATATTCTAGAAAATTATTGGATGAGTTAGGAATACAAGTGATGAGTAATAGAAATAGAAAATATCAGTCAATTTTGAGATGTCCCAATGATGAAAGTCGTAATGATAATAAAAGTACAAATAAGAATATACATTTTGATGGTAATAGGGTTATAGAGTTAACACACAGTAATGAGGCAAATGAAGTTAGAAATATTTTGGAAAAGAACTGGAAAGGAGTATTTGGATCCCTTGGTTTAACCACTAAATTAGGTGACACCCTGCAGATTGTTTACAAAATGAGAAATAACATGACAGATTTATTAGAAGCTAATAAAGAACACAGTAATGAATGACTTAGAGAAAACAATAGGATGAATAAATGAGGAGCCTGTGGGCAATGCAGATTTAGAAATTGGAGATAGTGATAGGCAACTCTCCCAGAATACTGTGCATTTTTGTAATGCCAGAGGGGTTGTGTACATAGCTACTTGCATTACCTATTCCACAATTTATGTTGGGAAAATGGAACTGACGTTTAAGGTGTTGGATTTACCAAGATATTTATGCCATTAGATAGTGTGACCAGTCCAGCACCATGAGTAAACACACAAAAAGGTATTTACATTTTAAAAAAGTTTATATTTTATATTTTAGAGAAAGTGCTTGGAGATGTAAGGGGCAGGTATTGAGAAACCTTTCTTGAGTACATATGACTGTATCAGCAAATCCTATTAAGTGCTACAACCCATAGAATTAATGATAAACTGTCATTAAGCAGTGTATTAGTGTTAAAAGCAGCAAAGTTATGGCAGGATATATATTTATTATTTTTTAAAGGATTTTAAGAACTTCAACAATGATACATTTAAGATGATTGGACATTAAGAAGCAGTTTCTGATTTATTAATTTATTGTTATATTTAATAATGCATTATATTTATATTATATTTTTATTTCTATATGTTTGTATGGTATGTATTCTTAGTAGAATACTAAAGTTTATTTTAATTTTAGACTAGTTTTAGACTAGTTGTTTTAGTATACAAATACTATATTAGATCATTTATGGACATTGCTGGTTTAAGTGTATTTTAGGGAAGGAAATGCTGTAATGGTTGTTTTGAAACAGCTCATTTGCAATAAAGGAATGACAGAGCTAACATTTATGTAAACCATGTTTGTCTGGCTCACTGTGTTCACTTTACCTATTTGAGAACTGGTCTTAACTTTAGTGTGGCAATCTGAACCAATTCTGGTGCTGTGCCAAAGTTTTTAGTTTCCACTACAAAAGTATAATGCTGCTATAAGATATAGTATATGTATATGCATTATCAAATAAGAGAACATTAATTAGCTCAGAAAATTGTTCAAACCAAAATGATACATTATTTATGATAATATTTTAGTTGTTTACATTTGTCTACCAAAGAAACAAAACTCAGCAGTGAAAAAGGACATGTGCATATTATAATATAAACATCCTTGGGTCATCATGGGTATCAGCAGGCACCATCATTCTTTCCCAGTGATATCCATCATATATCCACGTACTAAAACAAATTCTCATTCAGATAGCTATGTATAAATTATTATGGTATTTTTAATTAGTTTGTGTATCAGAATTAAGTTTTCATGCTTTCAGTATTTGAGCGTGCTTGGTCAGCCCCTGACTGAAACCAGGATGCACACCCTTCATACATACTTCATAGCTATAAGCCCAATATCCAAAGAAAATCAGAAATATTTCCCCATGCCACACAACATGTTCAGTCATCATCATCTTCTTTCGGCTGTTCCCATTAGGGGTCGCCACAGCGGATCATCTGTTTCCATTTCTTCCTGTCCTCTGCATTGTGCTATGTCACACCAACCACCTGCATGTCCTCTCTCACCACATCTACAAACCTTATCTTAGGCCTTCCTCTTTTCCTGTTACCTGGTAGCTTCATCCTTAGCATCTTTTTCCCAATATACTCTGTATCCCTCCTCAGCACATGTCCAAACCAACATAATCTTGCCTCTCTGGCTTTGTCTCCAAACCTTCCAACCTGGGCTGACCCTTTAATATACTTATTCTTAATCCTGTCCACCCTCATCACACCCAGTGCAAATCTTAACATCTTTAACTCTGCCACATCGAGCTCAAACTCCTGCCTTTTTGTCAATGCCACCGTCTTCAACCCATATAACATAAATGGGGAGGGTTGCGTCAGGAAGGGCATCCGGCGTAAAACTTGGCCAAATCATTCATGCGGACACCAGTAAATATTTACAACATGTTCAGTAGATTCTTTAAGTTTCCTAATAGCTACAGAAGTTAACCATTTTAAGAGAGTTCAGGACAGCGAATATTAGGAAATACAATATGCATAACAAATTCATTATGCGAGTGCACATGTATGATGGCTGAGAGTTCTAGTTTAGAAAAGAATAGGACTGAAGTCCTTTTATTAATGGAAATATGACTAATATCATTCCTGCTTTCATTCAAATGCACAATAAGAAACGCAGCAACCTATGCTAATGAACCGCGTACGTCATAGCATCACAATGATGGAAATGCATTGCAACAAAGTAAAACTGTCATAAGATTAATATTGGGTAAGGAAAGAGCAAAGCACACCACTCAACTTCCACAGCACCATGCCAAAGAATATTAATATGTCATTAAAGATAGTATATCTATGCTGTCCAATTTTGACCAAGTTGAGACACAAAGCCAGAAGACTGCAAGGTGGAAGGCTCTCTTCTCTGCAACAATAGTTAATATTTTATTTGCCAACACAGTGGTCAGCTTAAGATTGAAACCAAAACTGTATGAAGATTTATCACAGAGGAAAACATTTTCTGTTATAAATGAAGAGTTCTTCTATACAGCCTTAAGTCTATGTGAATAGTGAGAAATACAACTTTTATTAATCTAGGTACACTACAGTTATGAATACAACCATTCACATTAGCACAGCAACAGTAATTAGTAGAGACATTTAACACTTGTGAGCTTTAAGTCTTTAACTGGTGCCCAGTTGAGTTCATCAGGGTACAGGTATACTGTAATTATGTAGATTGTTATTAAGTTTTGAAAGAAAACATTCACTATCTAATAAAAATTGACTCCTGAATGCTGCACAAGGAATGCTACCTTTACTGCATTTGGAGTAAGACAAGTATAATTAGTAAGACATTCACGTACAATTTTAACTAACATGCCTTTGCTTAAAATGGTTCCCAGTGAATAAAAATATATTTTATATAATCTATGTAACACTCAAGGTTGCCTGGTAGATGAGCATAACAGTTCGGGTCTACTTCAAATAAATGAAAACCCACATTACCGAAAACGAAATAACCAAGATGACATTACCGAAACCTGACTTACCTGAATGACAGGAAAACAAACAGATTTCACAGGGTGAGTATCCAGTAGGCCACCAGTGAACAACAAAAAATACTGCAGTACATCAAACTGACCCAGGTGGGGGGGCTACGCCACTCTCACCCCCCTTCTGGGAGCTGTGCCCACCCTCCAACTAAATATATCAACTTTGAGATCACACTACAGTGGGAAAAAAGGAAAAGTTCCCCTTGTTAGCAACCTGGTTACTTACCCTGCAAATCGTTTGGCATTCCAGTTGTTTGGGTAAGTCAAGTTTCAGCGATGTTGTCTCACTGAATTGTTCTTCAGTAATGTGGGTTTTCATTTATTTGAAGCAGACCCAACAGTTCAACTTAGCTTGGTATCAACATTTTTTTAACATTTAGCCATAATTTACTGACTTGTAATCAGTTTCTTTCAGCATTCATCACCGATTACTTTTCCTCCATGAAGCAACACTTTTTCAGAAAACCCCAGCTACAAAATTGAGATCAAGTGTTGTATCGATAGTGATATTGTTAGGGAAAGGGTTGTAGTAATGCAATGTGTAGAGCTGGGGTTAGGGGATGGGGTAGGGGAAATACTGGGGTTAGGGTTAGGCTAACGAAGGCAGTGTAGGTTATGTAGAAAACACAAAACACTGAAACTCAAAATAGAGAAAAAAACAGTGAATGCGCAAAACACAGTGACTGCAAAAAATACAGAATCACAACACACTGGATATTTCTCACTTACCATCAACACTTTATCAGTAAACCCTAGCTATAAAACCAAGCTCAAGTATTGTCTTGGTAGTGGTACTGTTAGTGAAAGGTGTTTTAGTAATGTAATGTATAGGGTTATGGTTTAGAGTAGGAATAGGGTTAGGGTTAGAGTTCTCTCCCTCCTGCACCATATTACTCGTGTGTGCTAAGCTTAACCCTAACCCTAACTACCTTTACTGTGTATATACAGTAAGAAGTATTAGATGGCTTTCTTCTAAATGTATTTCCCATACTGGTTTCCCCTCAACCTGCAATTTCTCTTTTTTTTTCTTCATGAGATGTTGAGATATATTATTTTAAACTGCCTGTTTTTAGAGGTGGAATGGTTTGATTTGACTTGCCATACCTTGAGTTGACTTAATGCATGTGACAAAAGATAGAGGTTGTAATTCTGCACTTAACTAAAAATAGGTAGTCCATCTGTGCTTAATAAATATAGGAAGAATGTACAATCATAGGAACATAGGGAAAATACTAGGCAAGCAATCACAGGCTAGCCATATACACCTTTAAGTAGACACACTTGAAAGTTCTTGACACTGTTTATAAGTACTTAATGGTGCCAACCTCCCAAATCAAGCAGGGCCATAAATGATAACCTTGGTGGTGTAGGTTTGTTTCTTGCCATCCAGTCGTTAGCCTTAAAGGCAGACAAAGTATTGATTTGATTTTCCTGCAGTAGTAACTTATTTCATAGTGTGAAAAGACTTTGATTTAGAAACCTATCCCTACAGAGAGTCTTGTTTATTTGTTGGGTTAAAAATAGGTCATTAGTATGGGTATTTATAGGGCCACTGGTTTTGTGAAGAAATAGGAGGTTAACTAGGATTGAGTCTTTCATGGCTCAAAAAGGGAGATACAGGCCACCTCAAAGTAGCCAGTAGGCTACTGAGAATAAGGAGAGTTGTACTATCGATCAAGATATTTCAAAGATTCAAGGCTTTTATTTATTCATTTTGGTTACAATTTGTTGGGTTTTTCTAGTTGAGCATCATACTTGGATTTGTACATACCAAACAGGCACTGGATTTGACAATGGGTCTGATAAGGGAATAGTACAGTTGTAAGATAATTTCTTCTGAGCTGAAAGATATTCCCTTTAAAATTAACTGGTAAAGATAGATGGATTTCCTGTCTATGCTGTAAACATGATGAAATGAATGAGAGAGACAGAGAGAGAGAGAGAGAGAGAGATAGAGAGAGAGAGAGAGAGTGGAAGGGTTATAACTTCACACTGTGTGTCAGTTTACCAAGATCTAACAGTAGCAACCTAAGCAGACTACTTTGAATACAGCAGCATAGACTACAACGAGATGAGTGGAGTACTCTTCCATTTTTGGAGTTTAACAATTTCAAGGGAGGAATTTTATCCTGTCACTGTACCATTCCAAGTAAATGTTTCAGCATGATCTGGTCCAGCACAGAAATAAACTTCTTTGATGTGAGAACTGATATTTTAAAATTTGTAGTGAAATATAGGGAACATGACAGTGCTGTGGCACATTGTAGCAATTAAAATTATGATACTTTTTTTGATTATTCATTACAGGCATGTATCCCAATGGATCTTGCTGCAGAGAAGCATTTGATAAAGTCAGCTGTGATTTTATGAGCAGAACAATGCGCTAGCATATACGTTTCCTGACAAAGCTAGTAAGCAGGGTGACAGGCAAGAAGTTAGGTGGGAGAGTTCATCTCTGATAGGCTCCGTTTGAACAGATGAATCAAGCCCACCTGCACCTCTGTTATTTGCTTTATGTTTAGAGCATTTATTAAAAACAGTAAGGGATTCAGAAATTTAAGGACGCAACTGGTGTGGGAAACAAAAATGTTAGCTTTGTTTGCAGATGATATTATTTTGAACTTTTTAAATCCATGAAAGGAATTCTGTGTTGTGTAATATTTTAGGACAGATGTTGTTCGTGTTTCACTGTTGCAGTCATCACATTTGGGTTATCCCTGCCAGGGTAGCCCTCGGTCAGCCTGAATACTAGAGAGTTAGTATTTCTGCATCGGTTGCTGTCACTTGGGGACTGGCGTCAGGTCGTCAGTGGTATAAAGGAACACATCTGACACCATTACATCAGTCTTTCTTGCCATGGAGCCTGAAGCAGGAGCAGTTCACACGAGTGCCGGTTGGCCACTTCCTGAGTTTTGTTTCTGAATTGAAGTTGAAGTCTTTGAAAGCTAAGTACCCCATTGGGGATCCTTTTTTCTTGCACTAACCAATGTCAGAAAAAGTTAATAATTGTCTTGCCCGTGGAAAGCAAATACCACACCGGGACTTCCACACTTACTGCGTCACTTGTCTAGGCCCAGACCATGACATCCCTCATTGTCACATCTGTGTTTTGTTTAACGCAGAACTATTCATCGTCAGGCCCTTATTGTAGCCAGATATTTCCGTTTACAGTCTTCAAATTTCGATATGGCTTCGGTAAGCCATCTGACAGCAGATCTTTTGAAAAAATGTAAAGATAAAGACAGAGACAGACCACACAGGACCAAACCTTCCGATGGATGTTTCAGTTAAGCTGGTTGTCAGTCCTCCGGAACTCAGTGAGGCGCTTTCACAGCCCCTGATGCCCACTTCAGTTAATTCGCAAGCCACTTGTGAGACCTTTTCAGAGTCCGGTATGCCATAGAACTCTTCTTCGTCTAAGGATCTTGCAGTCGTCTCTACCTTGGATGGGTCCAGAGCTGCTGTGCAGGCACAGGCTTCTGAGGAAGTCCTTCGCAACACCGAATCCCAACATAAGCCGACATCTTCTTTAACAGCTACCGTTCTTTCGAAAACAACCAAGTTCCTTAGGCTCTGGAGTTAAACCACACCTAAGAAACCAGGAAACTAAGAAACGGATCATAGCAGTAATAAAGGCAAAAACAGTAATGGCAGTAAACAGGACAGTCTTTAATCCAATACAATGAAGCGCTTTTCGTCTGCCAGCATCTGCAGACTTCTTCAGACAAAAAAACTTAATATATTAAGCTTTTCAATTGTAAGTTTTTTTGTCTGAAGAAGTCTGCAGATGCTGGCAGACGAAAAGCGCTTCATTGTATTGGATTAAAGACTGTCCTGTTTACTGCCATTACTGTTTTTGCCTTTATTACTGCTACGATCCGTTTCTTAGTTTCCTGGTTTGTGCTTTCTATACACCTAAGAAACCAACTACCCATTCTCAGGCACCTGCTCTCTTGCCTCAGATTCAAATGCTTAAAATGGCAGAAGACCTTATCATGCTGATTAAGGGAAGCCAAGCCACTCCCTCAAAAAGGAAAAGAGATCTGTCTTCAGTAGTTTTGTCTGAACAAGAGTCAGATGAATCCGATGCATCTGACTATAAAGACGTGTAGCCCCTCTCTACATATGAGGATTCTGATGCAGAGGAATCCATTCCTTCAGGCTCTCCCCCAGAGGATTTTTCTTTTGGGGAAACCCTGCATACCTTAAAAGAGCATTTCCAATGGGAGATTGAAGACTACCCACAGTCTAAAAAGAGACTTAGAGAGTTCCTGGACCTTCCATTACACAGGCCATTAGCCATCCCCCTAGTCCTAGACGTGGTGGATGATGTCTTCCTTGAATCCAGCTTGACTCCAGATGCCCTCCCTTGTGCTCCCAGAAAACCAGACAGGTACTACAGAGTAGATCCAAACACAAGTGCACCAAACACCTGGACTTGTGCACAGCAGAATAAATTTACTGTAAAGTGCTTTTCGTCACTTTGGTACAGTGACTTCATCAGACATGTTTAAAAGCAGTCAATTCATTTTATATAACATTTTAAATTTACCCTATGGTACAAACCTTCCAATCAACTCACTGTGTTAGTTAATTAAAACACCTTAAGTAATTAAAACCTGTTACAAACAAGTTATTAAAAGTATATATATATATATATATATATATATATATATATATATAAATAGTTAAAAAGTATTTATGTTATTGAAGAGTATATATTATTGAAGAGTATATAAATATAACCTGTAGTTCCCCTAAACCTATTAATCACATAAATCTCTTTGGATTCTCACAATTAATAACCACTCCTACTAGAATCCACAAACCTAGTAGTAAGGAAACTACTCTTGACTGGATCCTTATTAACAGCCACCCTGAAATCTATACTTCAGGAACCCTACCCGATGATATCAGCGACCATATGCTTACCTACATTACTAGACAAAAAGTCCACATCCCAAATAACCTTAATCTTAAAACCTCCCGCTCAAAAAAACTCTTTAATCCAGATAGCTTCCTAAATGAACTGCAAGCTTGTGACTAGTCACCACTGACCCATCTTGAACTTGATGAGGCTGTAACCTACTTTAACAATACCTTTCTTCAAATCCTAGATTTCCATGCACCTTATCGCTCTATTAGAATAAGAACCAAATCTGCCCCATGGCTCACAAAACAAACTAGGCAAAAGATGCTCCTCAGAAATAAAATCTGGGCTAAATGGAGAGCCACCAAATGTCCATCAGATCACCTCCACTTTAAACAGTTAAGAAATGCCACCAAGAACAATATTCTTAGAGACAAAAAAAACTTCTACCTTCATCTCCAACAAACTAGCCAACATACTCCACAAAAATTTTGGTCAGGGATAAACAAACTTCTTCAGCCAGGTCACTCTACTAGTCCGGTCCTAGCAGGTTTTAATTACAATAATTCCAACCAGATCCCCAAAGCCTTTAATAACTACTTTACAGAAGCCATTCAAACCCTAGCCAACTCTTTACCTCCTTTTACTGCTTCCACACTAAACACCTCCAAGACTTCATCTCCTACCTTTCAAATACAACCTGTACCTAAATCTTTCATCTGTAAGCTACTTCAAAAACTGAAACCTTGCACCCCTTCTGCTGACCGTCTCCCATCTGAATACCTACAAATTGCCGGAAAAGCCTTATGCTATCCCATCTCTCTTCTTATTAACAGAACTATCTCAGAAGGCAAAATCCCTACCATATGGAAAGTATCCCACATCATCCCTTTACATAAAGGTGGATCTTCTATTGAGCTTTCTAACTATCGACCTATTGCCTTACTCTCCCCATTAGCTAAGATAATGGAAAAATGTATTCACAAACAATTACTTAACCACCTACTACAATATAACCTACTAGCTAACTGCCAACATGGCTTCAGACCATTCCATAGCACAACAACTGCCCTACTATCCTTCACCGACTCTATAAATAAACATCGTAACAATAACTCTTTTTCCTCTGCGCTTTTTATTGACCTGTCAAAAGCCTTTGATATGGTTAACCATAACCTACTTCTAGATAAACTAAAGGCCCATTCTCTTGATCCACAAGCATTAAAATGGTTTAGGTCGTATCTGGATAATAGACAGCAAGCAGTTGTTTGGGATAACAATCTGTCTACATTACTGCCAGTAAATATTGGGGTACCCCAAGGCTCTATCTTAGGTCCCCTTCTTTTTTCCTTATTTATTAATGATCTGCACATGAACATACCTCAAGCCACCTGCATTCAATATGCAGATGACTCCACCTTAATCTGTACAGCTAAGAACATAGCCTCTCTCTAGTCCCTCACCCAAACTGTTTTTCAGAATGTTGAAAACTGGTTCATGCAACACTACCTCCTCCTAAACCCCCAAAAAACAAAACTACTGCTATTTTCTCCAACTCTTAAATCACCTAATGCATTCTTCTCTATAACCTCTAACAATGCTACCAACATAACCCCAGATACTACAACCCGCCTACTAGGTGTAACAATTGATAATCGTCTCAACTATGATGACCACATCAACTCCACCATAAAATCAGTTAACAAAAAACTTGGTACCCTCTATAGAATTAAACCCTTCCTTACCCCTTCTGCCAGGAAAACTATTGCCCAGACCCACCTAATTTCTACCCTTTTCTATGCCTCTGCTATATACACTAACCCATCTAAAAACAACCTCTCCAAACTTTGCACCTGTTATAATAGCATAGCTAGATTCGTCACATGCTCCCCCTTTAAAACTCATCTCTGCCTCAACCTCAGAAAACTTGAATGGCTAGAACTGCAGAACCATATACTCTATCAACAATTACTTATCACTCAAAAGACCCTATACCACCCCAACAACACCCCTATCCTCACTAATCTGATTACACCATATAAAAATCTAGCTACACTACACTCTGCTAATAAGCTCCTAGTTTCCTCGATTAAATCCAACAACAAAGCTGGTGACTCCCTCTTCACAAACACAGCAGGTAAAAACTGGAATCAGCTTCCTTCTGAATTATCAACCCTTGCTTCCACTTCTTTATTTAAAAAACATCTTAAAGAGTATCTTAAAACTCATTGGTTTGTCCATGTGCTAACCCAGACTGATATCTTTTTCCCCTTCCTGCTCTTACCCCTTTCCCTACTCCTCTAACCTATGCCTCCAAATCTAGTTACTACTCTTTTCTTCATAGTAAGAGAATAAAATATAAGGGCTTTACTCTCTTATTTGGTATTGCTCATACCTACTATTTGGTTTAGTACAATTTTTTAGTATAATTTTTAGTATAACTTTTATTGCTTAAAATTTTATTATTATAATCTTTCTTTTGACCAATGCTACCTCTGCATTATGATTTTCAATGTCTTTTATATATTGTTAACTTTGTCACTGTTAATTCTTGCAGCTTTTCTCCCCAGGCCTTTACTGAAAATGGACATATATCCAGTTAGACTAGCCCGGTCAACAAATGTAAAATAAATAAATAAATAATAGACTAAAAACGACAAGTGTATAAAAAATAATACATGACATTCTATATAACCTGCCCTGGTTAAATACTAACTAATGAATATTAACATTGGGCACTATTTATCTAACCAAGCTCTTAAGCTTGAGTAGACAAGAAATATTACAACATTCATTGAGCCCAGGGTTGAAAAATGTGTTAAGGCGCATCTGCCAAATTAATTCTATTTTGGATCTATTGCTGTCTCATTTACCCAGTTCATTGAGGTACTACAGAGTCCCTGACTCACACAAATATCTTTTTAAAAATCGAAAAGCTGACCCTGAGGTCATTACTCAAGGGCCTAAAGGGATTATAGCAACCTCAGCTAGGAATCCCACCCCCTCAGACAGGGATTCACGAGCACTGGACAGAAGGGGTAAAAAAGTATACACCTCAGCTACTCTTGCTATCAGGGTACTAAATTGTCAGTTCCTTATGATTAAGTATCAGCAGAATACCTTGGAACTCCTTAAACAAAAAAAAATCCTCCTTTCCTACATGGGCAGAATCTAAAGATTTACAGGACTTAATGCACTTTGCTGTTCAAGTAACTAAACACACTTTGCACTGTGGTTTTGATACCCTAGAAGCTTCTTGCAGGGCAGTAGTCACCTGATCTGTCATTAGAAGACATGCATGGCTTAAGGAACAACCCCTGCCAGACCATGTCAAATCAAAATTGTTGGATTCCCCCTTGCACAAAGATAACTTGTTTGGCACTAAAGCAGAAGAGATCTTAAAAAAGATGGAAGAAAAAGTAAAATCTATGCAGACTGTTAAAGGTTTTTACAGGTCCAGCCCCCTAGGTTCAGCAGGCATTTTCCCTACATGCTCTGGTCTTTTCCTGCTCCGAGTAGACAGGACCAGCCTAGGCCCTGTGGAAACAGACCCCCCCAGACAGCAGCCCCAGGGGTTGCAGAGATCTAAGTAGTGGACTACCTCCACTTCAAAACCAGGGAGTTCTAAGCCACCCCCTTATGGTAAGAACTCACAATGACTCGCCCCTTCCCAACCTCACCTATGCCCACCTTCACATACCCCCTAGGAGGGAAAACTCTCCTTTCACTCAAGCACCTGGGCCACCATTACCAAGGACCAATGAGTTCTGAACATTGTGTCTCAGGGGTACAAATTCTCCTTCCACACCCTTCCAACCCCAAAAGGGTTCCCAGATCTACCACCAAATCAGTGGGTAGAGGCTCAAAAGCAAGTCCATTCCCTGCTCTCCTTGGGGGCAGTACAGCACGTTCCTGCAGAGCAGATAGGCCAAGGTTTCTACTCCGGACTTTTTCTGGTGCCCAGAAAAGAGGGCACCTGGCACCCCATTCTCGATCTATCCATTCTGGTGATCACCTTTCTGGTGATCCCAAAATTCAAAATGCTCACCCTCCAGCAGCTGCTACCCATGCTCTCCATGGACGCCTTGCTAGCCAATCTGAACCTAAAAGAGGCCTACTTCCACATTCCTATCAGGGAGTCCTGCAGAAAATATCTCTGCTTCAGGGCAGTATCTCAACACTTTCAGTTCTCTGCACTTCCCTTTGGCTTATCTACGGCTTCCAGAGTTTTCACAAAATGCCTGGCTCTTTTGCAGACAAACATATATTTACATTTACCCCTACTTAGATGACTGCCTTATTCAGGCAGACAGCCAGGAAAAGCTGCTCAAAGACCTGACCTTTGTAAAGGACCTACTAACCTCCCTAGGGTACACAATCAATGAAAAGAAAACCAAACATGCATCCACCAAAAGGATAATCTTCCTGGGAGCAAGTCTGGACACAGCATCCCAGATGGCATGCCTTACGCCAGAGAAACAAATTTTCCTACCAGCTTACTTCTCTCAACTGGCCCCAGCTTTCTGTAAGGAAAATCCTGCAAGCCCTGGGGTTCATGGCCTCGTGCATACTCCTCATTCCATATGCCAGACTGCATATGAGGAAACTTCATTGGTACTTAGAGCCTTTGGTGTCAACACTCTCAAGATCTGGAAACTCTTCTCCCTATTATTCCTTTCCTGAGGGAGGAATTTCTTTGGTGGGCAACAGCCTACTCCCACAGCAATGGACTGCCCTTCTCCCCACACCCTGCTGCCCAGACCCTCACCACAGATGCATCAGACTATGCTTGGGGTGCACACCTGAATGGCAGGTGCATATAGGGCCAATGGAGCCCACAGCAACTCCTCCTGCACATCAGTCAAAAAGAGATGATGGCTATGCAGCATGGCTTGATAGCTTTCAAACCCCTTCTCTCTCCAGGGGGGTCTCCTGATCAAAACAGACAACACCACTGTGATGTGGTACATCAACAAGTAGGGAGGGACTCACTCTTACCCACTATGCAGGCTGGCCATGACCATTTGGTTCACAGCCTCTTCCATGCAAATACACCTGTTATCACAATACCTGCCAGGATCTCTCAACTCCCTGGCAGACCAATTAAAGCAAAAAGCTCTTGGACCCCCACTAGTGGCAGCTCAACAGAAACACCTTCTTCCTAATAACTCAGAAATGGGGAACCCCGGAGGTCGACCTCTTTGCCTCCCACACCAACCATCAGCTCAGGAAATTCTGCACCAGGCAGCATCACTCCATGGCTTGAAAAGTGGATGCCCTGTCCTTCCCCTAAGTAAACCTCTCGGTCTATGCCTTTCTTCCCCTACCTCTCATTCCCAGGGTACTGCTCAAAATAATTGAGGAAAAATCAAGGACCATTCTCATAGCTCCAGACTGGCCCAGACAGCACTGGTACCCATTTGCTGCACAGCCTGTCTCTGCTGCCTCCATGGAATCTTCCTCAGATTCCAAACCTCCTAACCCAGAGGGAAGGGGAATTCATGCACCCCCAATTGCAGACACTCAGTTTGGCAGCTTGGCTTATACCATAACCCCTGACCAATCTGCCATCCTCAGTAAACAGGTTCTGGATGTTATCTGAGAGGCCAGCACCAAAAAGTCTTATGCAGATAAATGGAAAAGGTTCTGCACCTGGATCCAGGCTAAGGGGGCCAATACGTCACAGCCCTCCATCTCTCTCATCCTGGATTACTTAGCTGACCTACTACACAGTGGTCTCTCTTTCTCGTCCATAAAAATTCATGCCTCTGCTATTTCTGCTCATTTTCCCACTGAGCAGCCTCTTTTTTCACACCCTCTGATTAAACAGTTTCTCAGAGAGGCTAGCAACTTGAGGCCCCCCAGAAGGGCACCAACACCATCTTGGAACCTTAGCTTTGACTTGGAAAAGCTCACCCTGCCCCCTTTTGAACCAGCTTCCCCCGCAGAGCTAAAATTTCTCTCCTGGAAGATGGCCTTCCTTCTGGCCATCACCAGCCAGAAGAGTTCTGAGCTGCAAGCACTCATGGCTGTGCAACCCTTCATCATCTTCCATGCAGACAGGGTATCTCTCAGAACTAATCCATCCTTCATGCTGAAGGTGGTGTCCAGTGTGGCTCTCAACCAATCCATCCATTTACCCATATTCTTTCCTAACCCCCAAACAATAGGGAAAGGATCCTGCAATCTTTAGATGTGCACAGACAGCTCAGATACTATCTGGACAGGACTAAACCCTTCAGAAAGTCTGATCAAATGTAGATGTTCGAGTGTATTCACTGTTGCAGTCCTGGTTTCCTTCCCACCATCTCCCTTTCTCCTTTTATTACCATTCTTCCTTATTGTTTTCCTTTCTTTACAAGGGACATATTGGTATTTATTTTCCACTGGTGGGGTTCTTCCACCAGAACCTGGCCTCCTACTTGGGGGCTCCTGACAGGTTAGGGCAAGAAAAACTGATGTAATGGCGTTGGATGCCTTCCTTTTATACCACTGACATCCTGACATCAGTCCTCAAGTGACGGCAACCGACGCAGAAATACTAAGTCTCTAGTATTCAGGCCGGTCAAGGGCTACCCTGGCAGGGATAACCCAAATGTGATGACTGCAACAGTGAATACACTTGAACATCTACATTTATGGTAAGTGTACACAACTGTACTTTTTAAGACTTTTCTGGATATAACATAATTGAAGAGCCATGCATGAATTGGATCAGCAATACCATTACTTATATAGTCATGATAAGATAAAGAATGCAAGGCCCTGGATTAAAACACTGTGTTATGGCAGCTAAGGCTATGTGAGAAGGGATGAAACAGAAGATAATACCAAAATTAAGAAACTGGAAGCATTGATTATAGATAAGGATAATAAGATACAAAGGCCTTCGTCTTATATATAGAGAGAGAGAGGCTGGCATACTTTTATCAACCAAGACAGAAGTTATGGATGTCAATTAATACAGAGTTGGAGGAATTTAATTCAGGGTGGTACAGGGCAACAGTTAACTGAGTTAACTTGATTCCCTCCATAGTACAAGGTTGTTTAGTATTACCTGATTTGAATGTATACTTTAAATCTACACAGTTAAATCTCATCTATCTATATATGTATGTATGTATGTATATATATATATATATATATATATATATATATATATATATATATATATATGTGTGTATGTGTGTGTGTGTGTGTGTGTGTGTGTGTGTGTGTAAAACTCAAGCAGATGGTTATACATCAAGAATCAAAGTGGAGAGGGTGATAATGAAATAGGGTGCGGGGCTGAGACATAAACAGGGGCTATGATTTTGGGAGTTCCTAAGATGAATAGTAAGAATGACACAGAATATTATATTCAAAGCAGGCCAGGGTGGGGATGGAGAGAGGATATTTTATCCATGAGAATGTCTGCAAGCAAGGGCATAGAAAACAGGTAAGAGAGGGCAGGAATATATTCGGGGAAATTAACAAAAGAGACAAAATATTTGGAGGAAATAACTTGATAAGTTAAAGTAACTGGATGAGGCTAAGCAGGATTTTGGACAGCAAGTAAGGGATTACCTTCCTTATTAGGGATGGATAGCATATAGACAAAGATTAGCAGATAGGGAAGTGCTAAGTGAAAGGCTAGCCCTGGTAGAGCTTTTAGCTGAGTCTAGAACAATAGCTGTGCTATTAGAAATGGATAGGTAGCAGGACATATAAAATATTGCATGATAATCATAACAGTGACTCGGAGGAGGTTAAAATGATTGGAAAAGATAATAGAAATGCAATTTATAAATGAACAATGAAAAGAAATCTGTAGGCTTACAAATATGCAACAAGATCCAGAAGGTTTAGGATTTTTGTGTGGAAATGTTTTCATAGATATGTTTATAGCCCAAGCAGACTACAGAAGATGTTTACTCAGGTAGACAACACGTGCTGATGGGAAAGTGACAGGCAATCAGGAACATGTTTCTGGGAATTTAAGGAGTTAGATGATTTTAAAAATTCTCTGCAGATTTCTTTAACAGAAATTTTAAAGTAGCAAATGATAGCAACTCTACAAAATGATTCTTTTGATATGGGACATAGGGCCTGAGCTATATTGATATAGTAAGTCCTTACTAAGTTTAATGTTCCTGGCTGCCAAAAAGAGCATTTCTCTGAAGGATAAAATCAAAATCTATAATATTTTACAAATTTGTTGAATACTGAAAAGGAGATATAAGAACTGGAGGAGGGATCTTTAGAAATGTGAAGGAGCATATTTTATATAAATAAATGGAATTTGTGGGAATAATAAATGCAGAATAACGTTGAGGGGGATAATTAAAGGAAGGCAGGAAATGAATAACTTAAGTAATGTTGAAGTGAAAGAAAATTGTTAAAAAGAAAATACCATCTAACAATAGTAACAGAGATGTTATTATGGTTTGTTTTCTATTGTATTAATATATGTGAAATCATGCTACACATTAAAATGTGATGATTTAATAAAGATATTTAAAGAAAGAAAAACACACATTACAGTATGAGTAGAAAAGCCCCAGAATAAGCTACTTTTATTTGTTTGTAACTAAGGTTATCTAATAGTCTGTCAGGTCAAACTCTACTGGATTAAAATTAAAAAGTGATAGAATCTGCCATATTTCCAGATATATATTACTTCTCCTAAATCTCTATGTTTAGCAAGGTAGCAGGGATAGCTGACCTGTTTTAGGCCAGGAAATTAAAGGACCAACTTCAAATGCCAGTACCTCTGGTATACAATTGAGACAGGAATTGGTCTTGTTACATCTGCATGAATACATGATATGACACTGGTCATGCTAAACCACAGGTAAACATAGACCAGGAAATTTATATACTAGTGCAATAGAGACTAGAGATGATAAGAGACTTTCCATCAGGGTTCGCTGGCACAAAGAGCAAGAACGTCTCCGTCCACTCAAGTAATGCGGTAGTAATTGAATCCATTTCTAAAGGGCCAGGTTATAATTCAAGCTCTAGAAAACCTTGTTGCAAATGTAATGCACAGCAAATATAAAATACTAAACTACTAAACTAAAATACTACAAGGGGGTATTTAAGCATTCTTAGTTTCTTTACACACTGTTCTGATGGTGTCTTTTTGGTTTTAAGATGAACGTGCTTAACATAGTGTGTTTTGTTGTGTTTTTAACGGCTGTCTTATTAAAAGTCTCTACTGGATCTTGAGCTGATGCTGATTTTTTTTTCTTTTAATTATTAAATAAGGTTTATGCCATCTAAATATTTTTCTCCTGTTTTTCTTCATAGTGCAGGCATATTTATTAGTTAAAATAACATGTTTATTTTCAAGTCATTAGTCACAGCCCAGGACACTCCCTGGATTAATATCAAAACTGTCAAAGATAACTACATTTCTTTTCCCTGAAATCATAGCCAAGCACCCAAATATTTTTGTTCCCCAGATGAACAATTATCCATACTATCCCACCTAGTCAGAATGGTATCTCTGTTTAGTGTTTTAATAAATCTAAAATACTGCATAGAATCCATAGCATCAAATTATTCAAAAATAAATGATTTGATTATTTTTTAAAAGTGTATATATTTAAAGAAGGTATAGTATGATCCCTCATGCTGACTTGCAAGTCAATTTATACCCTTTCTTTTTTGAAGGAATTTTTTTCTCCACTTTTTAAGCCTTGCCCCCAACTGAAATGCCATCATTGCAGTGAGAGTTATCTTTTTTGCTAAAAAAAATCAAATCTATTAAATGTTTCAGTTTCTGCCTTCCTTAGTTATGAAATATTGACCATTTGTCTAGGTATCTTAAAACTTTCAGAATACTGGTCAGTATTTTCCTCATCAGAGGAATATTTTCCATATTCTCTGTAGGAATAGCATCTTGATAGATATACCTAGGAACCTCCTCTGTTTCAATGACTGTAGCAAAGATTAAGGGTAAATTACCCAGTAATGATCTAGAGAATTGCATATTTTTTACACAATTAAATCGCAAATGGCCAAATTCCTCATAAGTATTCCACCTTCATAGAAGTCACCCAGAAAACTGTGACCTCATTTCCCACATATGTAACATGCTTTTCGATGTTTTTTTGCAATATCAAATTCATTTACAGTAACTTGTATTGTATTAGGCAAATGTTCAACAACTGCATTAACATACCTAATGCCCACAAGAGCAGAACAGTTTCTATTCTAAACATCTATAGAATCTAAGATTTTTTTCTGTCCATCACATCAGCACAATACTTCTTAAGTTCAGTTCTAACATCTAAATATGTTAGCACATAAGTTCTGAACTGTACAAAAAACATATCAGCATTTGGTAGTTACAAAGTCCTGTAGAGCAAGTAGACTTTTCTTATGTTCAACACAGCTTACACCACAGTCTAGATGTTAAAAGTTATGCATTCTTTATTTATTTGCTGGAGTAGTGTACAGATCAGTAGTGACCATTTGCAGGTGCAGCCTGGGTGAGAAAGTTCACAATAACCTGTACAAAGAGTAGAGATTTATTATATTTATTCATTCATTTATTTATTGACCTTTGATTACTGGGAATGTCTGACCGGCTAGAAGCCCATTTTCAGTGGAGGCCTGGGGAGAAAAGCTCCAAGTTATTACATAACATTTTAAGAACAATAATTTTACAATCTTCAGAAATAAAACAAAAACATCTGCAGTTTAAATAATTATAGCAAATTCGACATAATATAAAAAGATTTGTTAAGAATCAGTACAAGGTATATAACAATCATTTAATATTTAGAGAAATTTTAGGCAGTTTGCAGAGAAATTAAAGGTAAGTTAGTCTAATACAGATAGGAACTGCAATATGAACTGAGAGAAAACAAGCTTACGGTATATTTAAAGAGAAAGTGTGGAAAGAGAATTAGATAAAAAAGTATAAGGCTATTATAACAATTATTCAACATAAGTTTTCATATAATAAAATGATAGCCTGCACAGTTTACAGCACTTTTTATAAAGAAAGGTCATATAGTAGAAACAATGGAATAACTTTAAATTATGTATATTAAAGTGTAAGAGTTGCCTTGAGAAAGGATTAAGATGCTGTTGTGGTAGTGCCATGTAAAAAAGGTGCTCATACCTATATTATTTATGGCTTTTAACTTTCATGCTATGATTTCTAAAGGTGATAAGATGGTACAAAAGCATGTCACTCTACCTGGGCATTCCCTAGAAGCAGAATGAAAAGGTAAAGCATTCCTCCAGTGCACAGTTTCAGAATTATCACTTCTGCCAGCAGCCACTTCTGCATGCTGATGAGCTGTCTGTCATGTTGCCACTTCTTGTGACTGGAGGCGGGACCTTTCATTGCTGGTGATGCGTTTCCTCCGAGTCAACCTTCCACCTGACCAGACAGCTCCACTGATGTAAAAGAGTGCTGCTTTTCGCACTCAGATCAGGCTTCATCATCACAAAGTACTTCCACAGCTGCTCTCTTCATATCTTCTCACCATCAGAAATCTGATTTGGTTCAGGTTACTTTATAAGTTGTTTAAGTTGGGAAAAGATAATTCATTGTGCTAATTTCAATCCCATGCACTGTATCATCTCCAACTCCATTATTCTCCATATTCTCCTCTACCTCATTGTTCTCTCCCCTGCTGCCAAATCCCATCAGGCCTTGCATCAGATGCAAAGGGGAGTTTTCTATACATTCTAAACACATTCCTCTCAGTATAAATACCACCTTGGCACTAGGGGAGTTTTCTATACATTCTAAACACATTCCTCTCAGTATAAATACCACCTTGGCACTAGGGGAGTTTTCTATACATTCTAAACACATTCCTCTCAGTATAAATACCACCTTGGCACTAGGGGAGTTTTCTATACATTCTAAACACATTCCTCTCAGTATAAATACCACCTTGGCACTAGGGGAGTTTTCTATACATTCTAAACACATTCCTCATAGTATAAATACCACCTTGGCACTAGGGGAGTTTTCTATACATTCTAAACACATTCCTCTCAGTATAAATACCACCTTGGCACTAGGGGAGTTTTCTATACATTCTAAACACATTCCTCTCAGTATAAATACCACCTTGGCACTAGGGGAGTTTTCTATACATTCTAAACACATTCCTCTCAGTATAAATACCACCTTGGCACTAGGGAGTTTTCTATACATTCTAAACACATTCCTCTCAGTATAAATGCCACCTTGGCACTAGGGGAGTTTTCTATACATTCTAAACACATTCCTCATAGTATAAATACCACCTTGGCACTAGGGGAGTTTTCTATACATTCTAAACACATTCCTCTCAGTATAAATGCCACCTTGGCACTAGGGGAGTTTTCTATACATTCTAAACACATTCCTCATAGTATAAATACCACCTTGGCACTAGGGAGTTTTCTATACATTCTAAACACATTCCTCATAGTATAAATACCACCTTGGCACTAGGGGAGTTTTCTATACATTCTAAACACATTCCTCATAGTATAAATACCACCTTGGCACTAGGGGAGTTTTCTATACATTCTAAACACATTCCTCTCAGTATAAATACCACCTTGGCACTAGGGGAGTTTTCTATACATTCTAAACACATTCCTCTCAGTATAAATACCACCTTGGCACTAGGGGAGTTTTCTATACATTCTAAACACATTCCTCTCAGTATAAATGCCACCTTGGCACTCACCTAAAACAGGTGAGTGAGCTAGAGGAGCTAACCTAGTTATCACAAATAAGTAAATAAATAAATAAATGGGTCAAATAGTCAAACAAGGTTGGGCTCATCACTCAAACTCTGCTACAAATCACCTGTTTTTGTCACACATAAAGATGGTACTGGGTTAATTATTAAAAAGTCATATTATTGTATTTTTTACAGACCACAGGATTAACCCAATGGGTCCCGTTCCTGTACCTATTTCACCCATTCATTCCTCCACCGAAGCAAGATCCTTCCATTCCATTCATATGATAGTGGATGAGAGAGTTGGGAGTGAGTGAGCAGACCATTTTGCAGATCTTGTAGCCTGTCCTATCTCTGCCACATTCCAGCCTTATGAGCTCTACTGTAGTTGCCTCACGAGGTGTGTGCATGCTTCCACATATGAGCAACTTCCCAATCAAATGGCATACCTCTGGCAGCACAGTCAGTCTAGGCTCTTCATGCCATATAGCTACATCTGAATTTCTGCAGATGTCACCAGTGTTGCAAACTAAGCATCCCCTCCCCAACCAAGGATGGGCAAGACAACATCAGCCACTCACTTCCATCCTCCCCCACCTGATCCCAGCACCAGTGTTGCTAGTAGAACACAAGTTATGTGGAATACAATCAGGGCTTTCTGCACCGCAAGGCTGGGTTAAAGTGTACCACAAATGGAGACTGGGATACTTCCCTTGGCTTGAATTAATGTAGTCATTCCACTGATCTGAGCTGGTGGTGATGAGCTGGCTGGAGGAAAGGAAGGGAGTTAGCCACATTCTAGTTCACCTTTCCTAAGAGAAGATGGAATTTCTATTGTTTTATTTACCTCTTAGGATACTGGAAGCTATTAGACTGGCAATGGGCATTTGAGTGAGTGTCATTACATTAGTATTAGGTAACATGCATTTATGTGTGCTTTGCAGTCTTGGTGGTGGATTTAGAAAAACATGGGCTATAAAAAAGATATGCCTCCAGTCCCAATATATGATGGAAGCTGTAAAGGAAGCTAGGGGTAGAAGTCACCCATCTGACAGTCAGCTTGCTGGTGCAGGAAATTTTGAAACATTAAAATTAATATTTATAGAAACTTATTGTGCTGTTTGGCAACAGAGACTACCACTGCACAACCATGTAAAGAATGGATGGCTTACGAAATGAATATTCCTTCATGTTATTTGTCTGAATCAGTAACTTCATTACTGCAACTACTGCCACTCACCCTGGCTGACAGGTGGACTGACTGAGACACTCACTCACTCACTCACTCACTCACTCACTCACTCACTCACTCACTCACTCACTCACTCACTCACTCACTCACTCACTCACTCACTCACTCACACACTCACTCACTCACTCACTCACTCACTCACTCACTCACTCACTCACTCACTCACAAGCATAGCTCAATGGAGGCACAATATGCCTTATGTTGGCAAAACAATGGTGCTTTCTTACTAATATGGTGAAAAATTATTTTGTATCAGGCATGGCAGTTTTGAAAGCAGTATTCTTCAAATGGGGCAGAGGCAAGCAGGAGGAGAGGAAAATGCTAGAACAGACAAAGAGGAATTAACCCCTAAGCTCAAATGATGGGTGAATAACTACTTTCTGTTAATGTTGGCTTGGACTGTGAAACAGACCAGGATTTGCTCTTCCCCTGCCCCCTCCTAGCAAACTGATTACTGGAAGTAGCGTATCATCTGGGCTAAAGAAAGGAAAGAACAGCAGGAAAATTCTATCGTACTGTCGGAAACAAACGTAGCGGCTGTAGAAGGTCCAAAGCAATTGTTTAAAAGGTATTAAGTTAGATCACATCAGCACATTTCCTGAGTAAAAGAACACGTGGTGGGTGTTGTGGCCTCTTCCTACTTTGCTTCACCCACTCAGTACTAATAAAGAGAGGAGCAGATCTGTTGGGGGAAGGCAACTACTGAAGGAAGCAAGTCCAAAATGAAAAAGGTAGACAAAAAGAACAAATAAGTGGCTGTTTGGGAGCTGAACAGAAAATAAGGTCGCTGCAGAGCAGGGAACTGGTTCATTAGAAAAGAGAACATAAGTGCAGTACAGATGCAGTTAAACCATTCATCCTGTCTGTAAATAAGCTGTTGTACTACAAAACAAACTGTGTCATATTATACTTTTTTTAGTAAAGGCCCAGCACTAATGAATGCGCAACAGACCCCTTAATCTCATCTGGAAATGAGCTGGTACTTGTTTGTAAGAAGCTGATCTAAGTCACACATCAGTTATTATAGATAGCAGTGTGCCAGAGATGGTAATTCATGTACTTAGAGGAAGATTGCATGTCAAGGGAATATAGCTAGCGTCTAAGCATTACACTGCACTTACTGTTGTAGAAGGCATCGTAGTGTGCATTGATGTATGAACTTAGAGGAAGATTACATATGAAGTGATTTTAGCTTGATTCTATCTGCAAAGTAACATATCCTGATTCATTGTCCATGTGAATGATTTCATATTAAGGGATTATAGCTTAAAACTGTCTGCAGATTTACTGTTATTAGTTGCATGAAGTTACAGTTACTGGCTAAGACGGGTAACATAATGCATGGACGTGCATAAGGACTGCATATCAATTGAATGTAGGATGAAACTGCAAAGTAACTGATATACATTCAAACACAGAGGGAATATGCACAATGAGGAATTACAGAATGAAGCTGTTTATAAATCATGTATTATTTGTATAAGTTGTTAGATGTTCAGTTGTACTTACTTGTATTAGACAGCATAGTAGTGTTTTTTAATTTACATGCTCAGAGGAAAATTGTATGCATTGCAACAAATATCTAAACGTGAGGGGAACATCTTGCCAATAACTGCAGGATCACTAGGTAATTAGAACAGCAATGGCATACATGATGTGCTTTTAATAGATAAGACAGGTTCAGCATATTACAATAGTACTAAACAAGCATATGATAGATACATAGTAATACAAGATTGCTGCAGAGCTTTTTGGTAAGATCCCTGCTAACCAAAAGTACACACTGCTTGGGAGACAAGTGTGTCACACAGCATTAAATGAGAGCATGAGGCCTTCTTATTGAAAATGGTGTAACTGATGAGGGGTAGATTATTAAGGTCACAGCTGACAAGATATCAAGCTTATTTCATAAATTAAAATTGAAGGGATCTGAAATATGCAGGATACAGAACATAAACAACTCCAAAATGGACTTGAGGATAGTTTAGTTAATACTTTTGTCTTCTAAAATACAGCAAGGCTGTCTTAGCTGGCATATTTTTATTTTTGTCTATTTTGGAGCTGGCAGTTTTTATTTTTTCCACTTGGATGTGGCAGCGTTTATTGTTAAAGTTGCTATAATTCAGCTCTGGTTATGTATACTGCTTGTAGTTTTATTTCTAGGACACAGAATGTGAGAGAGAATACCAGGGGTCAAAATACCACTAGCAATACATTTGTAAATAAAGGAACAAAACAGGATTTGAAATGAAAGGACAGCTCACGTAGTACAGTAGAAAGGTAAGAAGAGAGAGACAGATGGGTAGCAAGGGGTAGACAGGTACTGGTGAAAAGGGGGAGAGATTAATATGCTGTGTAGAAGGAGTAAAGGGAGTCATCTGAGAAGATGCAGACAAGGTACTAACAGGGAATCCATTACATGACAGAATAGGTGAGAGGAGACTGAAACGTGAAGAGCATAGTGATGGTGAGACTGATTCTGGACAGAGCAGGCAAAATATTAAGAAAGATCACAGTAAGAGATAGGAGGTTGACAATAATGCATACAGCAACAAATGAGCTGGTAGATGGCACAGTAAAGGGGGCAATGGTTAATATCAAAGAAATGTGTAGGTACTGCCTCTAGGCATCAAGTATCACTTATTCATATTTTCATTAATAATTCCAAAACCATGCAACATACAAAGTACTGAACGATTTTGTCTTAAAGCTTATACAATAAACACGACTGTATTGATATTTGACCTCTGTGTAGTGCAGAAAAACAGATATTAATTGTTGTTCGTATAATATTTATTTATATTGTCATAAATGTAATGTTTTTCTAAATATCTCAACAACCAAGTAGCACAAACAGGGCTGCTTAGCCTCATATGAAAGCTCTCAGCTTGATTAAATGCTGATGACAGCATGCATGTAACTTGAGTGGTTGCTGAGATATTGTTAGTTGTTTGCAAAATATTACAAACATAATAGTTACTGTGTTTACTGTATTTATAAAATTCTGTTCAAGACCAAGTACCTAATGAACAGTAGCAATATAAAAATAGTTTGTGCTGAAGAGTTTGACATTTCCACTTTTTTAGTAACCTCTGTGGTTCCAGAGATACAAACATTTGTTTGAAATGTGAGGGCATAATTTTATTATTTTAAAAACTTTAAGCTCCGCCCATTGGAAGTTACAGTGCAAACTTACAGAGGAGGGAGGGATTGAGTTAATAAATTCTCTGTGGTTTCCTCAGCCAGTTTTGTTTTTACATTGTTTTTGAAGCTTTGGCATTTACCTGCTAGAGTTTTTTTTTTTTACAATTAGTTAACAAAAGAAAGCTTTGCCTTTTCAAGAAAAAATGTTCTCATGTATAAGGATGCACAAGGACACTCTTTTGCTGAAAAATAAAGTTCAGACAAAAACATTTGCTCATGATCTTTAAATCCCACCTGTTAGACCTTTTCAGTAACCATTTTTCATTTGATTCTTAGCTGAACTTTAGTCCTTTGATTCTTAGTTTTGAGGGATTATCTTTATTATCTGTCCACAGAAAAGGAAGTTATGATTGTTGTTGTTGCAGTTTCCTTTAAGGGTGTATGGCCTTTTTGTCACCATAGGTTCATGGTGTTTTAATAAGAACAGGAATGCAATCCCACTGCACTTCAAACACCAGGCTTGCTTGATTTGTTTAGGTGAAGAACATAACACTTTTACATGAGCCATCTGCTAGGCTTCCACCGCAAACATTTTCTGGGGTGCACAAAATAATTTTAGATTGCATATGAATGAAAAGTCACTTTCTGCTGAATCCAGTGCCATTCAGCGCTAAAGCTCCCATTTACTTGTCAGAGGTAACACTTGTTGCTTCATCTGCAGAGTCTCCAAGCAAGGGTATAGCCAGGCACACTCTACCAAGTACATTTTTTTCTGAGCATCATATCAACATGGGTTTTTTGCAGGTGATATTATATTTATAGCTGTCTAAATGAATGCCTTTAACAGCTAGTACAATATTGCTAATCTAAAAACAATATTTTTAACAGTTTTAGGGGGAACCACTGAAAATGTAAATTACATTTATTAAGTACTTGGGGTGGCATTTTGAGAGATTTTTCCATTTTTAAGTGATAGGTGCCCAAGGGGGGGGGGGTAGCAGTAAGTGCTTCTGAGTGCAAAATGGAATTTGCTTGCTTGATATACCACTGTCTCCAAGCTGCCCAAACCCAAACACCTTAAGGCTCAAAAACATGACAAGCCCATGCCCTCATCTACAGGTCCTATAATTAAGAGAAAATGGAAGGGAGTCTGTGAAAAGTAATTTTGCAGGTAGTAGAGGATAATTCTTCTCTGGGGCTTGTGAAATCTTATGAATCTGATTTATTTGTATAGTCAGATATTAAGCTCTGGACCAATGTCCTCCAACCTGTCTCCTATGCCAATGGCCAAATGCTAGGCATCCAATGTCACTGGCATTTGGGCAATCTCTAATGGCACCAATGGGATTGTTGGCAGTGGCGCTTGTCATCATTGCATTAGTGCTACACTCAGTACTGAGTTTGACAGTGACAGTGGGTTCAGCCTTGCAATTATTCATAATATGGATAATTTATTTATTTATCTTTTTGTTGGTTGGATAGTCCCTGTAGAGCATTGCCCAACCTATTAAGTAAACAACCCAATAAGTTAAGGGAAAGACAAATCAGCAGCAATGAGAAAGAATCAACCCTGGAATATCCCCACTGAAGGATAATAATTTTCCCGTTGTCATAGCTTAGCTGCAAAGTGACTTGCCAGTGTTTCCTAGTTATTGTGATCAATTGATCAATGTAGGGTGTATCTTACATGTCTGTAAGCATTCCATTATCCATGGATGTAGGATGCTGTCTATTGACCTTTTATAATCTACCCATGCCGTAGTTAGATTCTATCCTTTTTACAGCTCTCTATTATGACGTTGTTTAGCAGCAGATGATCTTTTCTTCTATTGTCATGACTGATTTTTTTTTTCTAAATGACTACAAACACTGTCTACATCAATTCTAGTATATAGTTTCTATACTGTCGGAAGGCACGTTATTGGTCTATAGCTCTTAGGATGGCTTTCAGATTCAGTCTTAAGGGGAAGTATGGTTTTTCCTCTTGTTAAACAAGTCAAGGTCTGTTATGCCATATGAAAGACATAAGACAGCAGATGGAGGTAATATTCACATCATTAACATGGTGGTTAGAGGCTTAGATGATGACATTTATAAGGGAATGATTGCTGAGAAAGAGAGGGATGTTGTCTGAGAAGGATGTTTCCCAGAGTGAGATCACTGAGAATGAAGTAATCCATGCCAATATTTTGAATAAAAGATGTTAAGAGCGTCAACAAGTGCAAACTATAAGACTATTGTAAAGCCACTGGGATTTGTTATTAAAGACTTTTGTTTTGTTAAACATTTGGGCAGTAGGAAACATGGGACCAGATTCAATAAAGCCTACACTAAGTGTACACTAACCCCAGGATTCAGCAAGCTCTGCACGGTGTGCAGGAATAGTGCAAGAGCTGCTGCATTCAGTATGGCCGACGAGCGATCCAGGAATGAGCTCCAGGGACATGCACGAGCGCTCCAACACTATTCCTGCATGGACACATCTCCTGTACGCTAATTACCCCATTTGCAGGTGAAAACCATGCAAATGAAATGCAAATGAGGTGAATTAGCAATCCAGGAAGCATGCAGGCATCTGTGCAGGAATAGTGCACCCTTCAGAAATGTATTCGGTTACTAACTGAATACATTTCTGCAAATTACAAAACGGAGGCATGACAGCACCAAAGAAAACATGTATTCAATGTAGTAGGCATGCCAATGGCCAAATATATGGCCATTGGCATGGTAAATAGTTGCAAAATTATAAAAATTAACTTTTATTTTTTTTGGCCGATTTCGGCCATTTAAGCGTAGGGCAGCGGTGCAAAAATGGGATTGGCCCGAAAAAAAAAAAAGCTGGAAATAAGCTTTTAAACCAAAATCAGCATTCTGCCATAATAGTCAATGGCATGCAAAAGACAACAATACCATGGAATAGTGGTTGCTAAGGGGGAAGGTTGAGTGTCAGACTTGCAACCATGCATTAGCAGTTAGTTTTATGCAAATGAGGGGATTGGTACTGAATCACAGATTTCTCCTCAGTGTTAGCTAGCACCCAACCATGTAAGTGCAGTCACACCATGGTGCAAGCCTAAGAGGTAGCTGACTTCATAAGGGAGAGTGTCATGCATGCTGTAAGCTTATTGGAGCTCTGTGGCCCGTGTTTGCCCTTAGCTAAGCACAGCTAAGGAGGGGGGTGAGTCTGAGGCTGCCTAGCAGTGTTTACATTGCCTAAACTGGTGTTTTAAACAAAAACAAAAACAAAACAAAAAAAACAGGAAATAGCAGCTCTGTTCACATCTGAGCACTGGGTATGCACGGCGCTACTCAGGGCTTACACGGGAAGACAATTGGAAGGGAAAACAGCAATAGGAAGGCAATCAAGGATAACTAGCATATCTGGCAGGTGAATTGTATCAGAATGAGCCAATTACACAGGCAGCAGCCCAGCCCAGCCCAGCCCAGCACACTATTATAAATTATGCAAGCACCTTTCACTCTGGTTTTTCCCACAAACTCTACACCACCGGTGTACACAGTCAGGGAAATTTTATCAGACAAAACTATCAAAATTATAGGGGCTGCTGTCACTCTCATACATCAATATGTGGAACAGGCGGAGGGTGGTGAGGGTGAGAATGTTGATGACCAACCCACAGTGAAGAGAAGGAGAAGAGTGTACAGACCCAGGGTAACCTACCAGGGGCTACATGAGCTGGAGATAGTGGAGTGCTATAGGGTGGACAGGGACATCCTACAGCAAATTGTTGAGCTGTGCCAGCCAAACCTCACACACAGAACCAACAGAGGGGAACCCATCCCAGTGAATACCAAGGTATGTGTAGGCTTAAGAATACTAGCCACAGGTACCTTATAAAGGCCAAATGGGGATATCATGGGGATCTCACATGCATCAGCATCAGGCTACTCCACAAGTTCCTGGATGCCATGTCAGCACATACCAGTGAGCACATATATTTCCTCAACACCCGTGAGGCGTTGACCAGCAATATGCGTCTCTTCCACCAAATAGCAGAATACCCTGAGGTAGTGGGTGCTGTAGACTGCATGCACATACACATCAAAGCACCACCTAGCGAGTGGGGTAGGGTCTACATAAACCGCAAGGGCTTCCTCTCCATCAACTGCCAGGTTGTGTGTGATGCCCAGGGCATTATAATGAATGTGTGTGCTCGCAGTCCTGGAAGCTATCACGACTCCCACATCTGGCATATGACAGAGCTGTACCAGAGATTTGCCAGTGGAGACATCCCATATGGCCACCAAGTGGGGGATGCTGGTTACACACTGGAGCCATTGCTGATGACACCCATCAGAAATGCACACACACCTGAACAAGAACTTCATAATGAGGCACACGCACAAACAAAAATCATGGTGTTTGGGATGCTTAAGTCACGGTCCCAGTGCCTGGACATATCCGGTGGAGCCTTGCAGTACTCTCCAGCTACATGTACATAAATTTTCATTGTATGTGCCATGCTACACAATATGATCCTGCAGAAACAGCTGCAGCAGGAACAGCACGGGGCAGTGCTACACAGCCCCTCACCATTGCCAAGGCCAGCACAGGCACAGAGTAACTCGGAGGAGGAACAATCTGAGCCTGCTCATGTAGGCAGAAGGAGGCATGCTCACTATGCACAAGCTTTGGCAAAGAGGCAACGCATAGCACATACACTGATACAGTAGGAACCCAGGGAATGACACCTCTCTCTGACTCTCACATACAGTAAAAGGGATGTCAAACATGACACTACCAGTGCTTTACCATGTACAGAGAGTGTACTATGTGCATCTGACATAGTCAGCCCTCCAGCACCATACTCAGTACTGCCACAGCCACAAGTAACTCACTCTTCCTATCAATTGCTGAATGGAGTAGTATGTTCTGCTAGTCATAGCTATGGTATGGATGTGAGCATGCAAGGGAATCGGGTGGCTGGATAGGATGGCAGCAGATAGTGGACACCTATATGGGTAGCATGGAATTCATAACAAATACTGGTGTCAACAAAGTAAGCAGTACTAGACAAGGTGACAAATCCCACTGCAGTACATGTGGTGGCCCAAATGTGTGTCCATAGGACACACACATGCATGTCAGTGAGGTTCACATACCAAGCAACAGCCTCATCCAGCAGGACAGGTGTAGATGACCATAAAGAAAGGCTGTGCTAAGGCCTCCAATTAATGGCAATAGATAACAGCCTCCCTCCAGACCTACACAGACAGACTACAACAGGTCAGGCAGTTGTATGTTAGTTCTGCAGGGTATGAAGTCTGAAACTGAAATGTAGGTCAATAAAACCTACGATCTGTACTCTACCGATATGCCTCTAGTCTGCATGATAGGTTAGAATACAAAATGAAATGGAAGCCAACAGAGTACCTGAAATGCCAGTACAGTCATAGCAAATGTTTACAGTTGTCAGGTGTGCCCCCCACCAATCCTATGCAGAAATACAGTAACATGTACGACTGGGGTTAATTACAGTGGATCACAGATTACCTGAGATGGCCCAATTTACAGGATAGGTTGTTGCATGTGTACAATATGTAGGGCTCTGTGTGTTAGGCTGTTGTGTGTTGTACATTGTGTGGAAGTGGTCAGCATGTAGGCATGGAGGGTTGTGTCCCGGTGGCCTATGGTCACTACTGTTGATGACAGGGCCATGTTCTGACAACTGCAGTGCCAACCACAATGCATCCCAGCAAGACCCATTTCAGCAGTCATCCATATTCATTGTTCAGATGTCAATATCTGTCACCATCTGAAAAATGGACATGCCATGAATGTGGGCCCATACATACACACAGTACACAGGTGGAAGTACCCTAGACAGAGTGCATAAAATGTAACTGTCAACTGCACACAACTTTGGAATTGTACATACAGGTTAGCAGTACATTAGTTGTCCGTGTAGTATAGAATACTGATGTATTTTGGCCAATCACTGGCAGACCACAAAAGGCACAGTTATGAAGTGATGAGAGAATGCCTATATCCCCGCACAAGGCAGCATAAGGGGAATGTCCCAGATATATCTGTGAGTCAGCCGCAAGAAGCCTCCATATCATACATGCACTCAGCTCACCCCACCATCATGCACAAGTTTATCACAGGTCATATTCCTGCTGTTGGGAATGAGTACAGCATGATCCCCACTTCTGTATGGGAATACTCACAGAATGTAGCATGCTGAAGAGGTCCTATGCAGGTGTGCCCCCCTAGCTATAAGCAGCACCCTGTCTGCATCCAGACCAATGGATTAATATGGACAGGAACTATCACCATTAACATCTCCCACATTTACCCTGTCACTCCAGGGGAATCCAGTGGCTCACAGCATGGGACTGTAGGAGTGACAGAATGCACTGGCCTGCTCATGTGGTCCCAAATAACAACATAACACAGTCCACAGAACACAAATGCAAGGCCATGTTGACAAATCCCAGTAGCATGCCCACCATGTCCTACTGCATGAACTGTGGACCAACCCCTAAATAATGCTGGGATGAAGGGACAACTATAGGGATTCTTCCCAGATATCACTCACATAATGTTAGGAAGAGGATAGAATAACAGAGTGTGGGGGTGTATTAGCATTGACGCCATGGAGTGTGTGAAGTCTGAAACTCTAATGTGTGCCCATACTACCCCTGCCTGCAAACCCAGTAATGGGTGGCTACAAACCCGCTCATAAACCACAATGTGAAGGTGACCTGACCAAATATATCAGCCCTGCCTCTGGGTAACCTGGGTGAATCTGTACAGCTGAGATGTATGGCCACAGCAGGATATGGCCATTCTCTTATGTTGATAGATGTACAAGCGGGGGATCCCCAGCTACCACAGTACCAAGGTGCTGGACCATTTGCACAGATCCATCAGCAAGTGTCTGCAGCTACCCCTCCAGAATGGCATGAGTGTGCAAGAATATGTAGGCTGTAGACCACAATACTGGATACAGCTTCATTCATCTTGTATTTCCCTGGAAATAACTGTGAACAAATAAGTATATCTGTTGGTAGTTGATGACATAATACATCACAGTGTAAAGCAGTACATGTCTGAATATCTCTGCTAACACCAACCATGTAACACAAGCAGCACAGACAGCAATAGTTACAGTACCCCACTATCTGTTGCCCATTGTGACTCCATATTGTCAACCTATCTACAGATATCCTGCAGAAACAGGTTGCTAGCTGTAGGTGTAGAACACAAAATCCTGCATTGGAGTACAACCTACCTGGAATGGATTCCCACACTCAATACAGAAGGTTATACTGGGCATGCTCTTACACTTAAAGAAATGAAGCCCACGCCTGACAATAAAATAGAGAAGGTCATACTGGGCATGCTCCAACACTTAGAGAAATGAAGCCCATGTCTGACAACAACAGTGGACTATACATATCTGTCACTCGCCGATGTCTGTGCACACACACCACATTGCACACCATTCATGCTTTGTACACACTATGGATAGGAATACTCACACATATCCAAGGCCAACACAATATAATAGGCCAAACATATACACACAGAGATGTGGGGAAGAAAGAGGCAGACAGTGACAAAGAGATTGACATCATGAGTCCTGTCCCACCCACCACACATCCAATTGGCCAATATCACATGATGTGCCAATGTCAAACACTGTAGACATTTGCTTTTGGTAGCCCTCAGCCCTATAGTGTCTGTGGTGCTTGTGATAACTGTGTAACCTGATAGTACAAATCAGTATTCTTCTAGCATTTGTATACCCAGTCCTGTCAAATGTAAAGTTGTGTGTGACTGAGTGTTGTGTGTGTGTTCCCAGATAAATGGTTTATGGGCCATTCACACACACTGCACTTCCCATAGCCCATGTTAGCACTCATGCTGATGTCAGTCACCATGAAATAACTCTGGCCAATTATCAGCCCCATAATCTCTGTGGTATGTGTGATAACTGTGTAATGCTATAGTGATGATGTCAGGCACCTTGAAATACCCCTTTGGAGAAGGGCTAGCCTATAAGCTCCGTGGAATATGCAATAACTGTGTAATGCTGTAGTGTACATACTAGTCAGGTAGGAGTTCTAATCCCAGACATGGCAACTGTGAAACTCAATGTGTGTAGAGGTTAATGATTTTGAGGCCATTCATTAGCAAGCCTGCTGATGTCAGTCACCTTGAAATACCCCTTTGGAAAAGGGCTAACCCTATAAGCTCCGTGGTGCATGCCATAAATGCAGAACAATGTAGTGGCAGTAACTACACAGCTATGGGTTTGCATCTCATTTCTGGGAAGTGTTTGTTTGTGTACCCCAAACATGTTGGCCTCATTTACAGCCAGTACACATCTCAGAGCCTGACTTTAGCAGTCCTGCAGATATCATCCACCTTACAAGTACCCGTTGCCAAGCCTAAACCATTACAGGTCAGTTGTGCATGTGGCAAAACCATAACATAATGATTTGTAAAGATTGTTAGATAGAGGTTTGAACCTCACCCCTGGCAAATGTAAATGTGTGATTAGGGTAAAATTATTTTTGGAATCTCTCACCCACTACATCACTCAATGCCAGTATTTACAAGGGCTGGTGATGTTCCTCACCTTAGAAGTACCTTGGGATAGCATCCATTCAATAAGCTCTATGGTGTGTGCAATAAATGCGGTACACTGTAGTATCAACACATAGCTAGGTAGGGGTTTGAATCTCAGTACTGGCAAGTGTGTGTCATCAGTATCTTGTGTGGAGTTTGCTGTGATTGTGTAATGACAGGATGCATTGTGGTGTGGGTTTTGCTAAATTATTATATTGAGGACCTACTATATGTTACAATATCCACCTTACAAAGACAACAGATGTCAAACAGCAGTGAGACTGGTGTAGACAATCCATATTCCTACATGTGACATTATGGATTGGTGAACAATATAGGCAACCCCTGTATTATTCAGAGAACACTCTCCACCCATGTGGCATCCACAAACGCACTTGGCTAGGCAACAACCACTATATTGGTAGTTCCCTGCATATTGCCCACAGATAGTAACCATGGTGTGATTGCAGTGGACTAAATGCCTGTTGACCACAACAGTGCCACTGACATCAGAAAGTACTGTGATGTGTAGCATCTCCTGACTGAGTGTGTGTTATCCAACAAGTAAAAGGACTTGGCACCCTGTTCCATCCCTACAATAGGCAAATAAATGCTTACAGTGGTCCTTTTGCTATGTTCCACACTGGATGCCTGCAACAACTGTAGAGTCTGCAAATGTAACCCACAAAGGGAATACTGTGCCTTATATACATGCCCTGTATGGACAGATGCCACTAACTCCACTGAATACCTGTATCATGCTGTCAATGTAGGTGCAAGCACGACCTCAGTTCCATAGCCAGGTCTCCCCAAATGAGGTCAGGAATGCTACATCAGAAGATAACAATTTGTGCATACAACATGACCCAGAGACCTCAAGTACACTTCCACATGTCAAACAACATGCGTGTGGGACATGTGCACAACCCAGACACTGTCCATGTTATGGAATATAGCTCACATACATGGGAAACAATGCACATCACTGGCCACCCACAATAGTAACCCAGATGAGTGGATGGTGAATACAATACTCACCTGTGGTGACCACTCCAGGGACTACACCCCCGAGCCACACTGGAGACCTTTGTCATGTGGCCTGATGCCAAGGTATTCCCTTTGCCTAGCCTTGTACAGCTGTCAGGACCATCCACCTACTACACACATGTGAAGCAATGAACCTTTGCATCTCTGTACTGGCAAGTGTGTGTGTGTGTGTGTGTGTGTGTGTGTGTGTGTGTGTGTGTGTGTGTGGAGATTAATGATTTTGAAGCCTTTCACAATCACTACATCTCCCACTGGCCTACTTTAGCATGCCTGCTGATGTCATTCACCTTGACATAACCCTTTGGCCATGTATTAGCCATGTAAGCTCTGTGGTGCTTGTGATAACTGTGTAATACTGTAGTGTAGCAAACAAGTTAGGTAGGGGTTCTACTCTTGATCCTACCAGCTGTGATGATGTGTGTGCTTCCCTGACAGAGTGTGTGTGTGTGTGTGTGTGTGTGTGTGTGTCTCCATTGGCACCTGCTTTCGTGGACATTCACATGTACTACACTTCCCTTACCCCTTCTTTAGCACTGTTGCTGATATCACTCACCTTCAAAGATACCTTTGGAATACTCTCCAACATGTAAGCTCCATGGTGCATGCAATAACTACATAACACTGTAATAGCAATACATAGTCAGGTAGGGATTTGAACTCAGTACTGATAAGTGTGTGCTTGTGTGTGTGTCATCAGTATCCTGTGTGAGTGTTGGGGTGAGTGTGTACTGACAGGATCCATTGCAGTGTGGGTTTTGCTACATCATTATCCACATTACAAGCCCAACAGTTTTCAAACACTGTAGATGGCTGTGGTGGTGCAGCGGTTAGCATTGCCACATCAGAGCAAGAGGTTCTCCGGTTCGATCCTCAGCTGGGGTGCCTTCTGTACAGAGTCTGCATGTCCTCCCTGTGGTCACGTGGGTTTCCTCTGGGTGCTCCAGTTTCCTCCCACATCCCAAAGACATGCTGTAGGTGGATCGGACAGTCTAAATTGGCTCTAGGTCTGAGTGCGTATGTGTGTGTGCCTTCTGTGGAAGTTTGGGTGCCGGGCTGGCAACTCAACACTGTAAAACTCCACTGCCAATCATGAGCAGAGAGGTGATCTGCTGTGGTGACCCCTAACTGGGAAAAGCCGAAAGAAGAAGAAGAAGAAATAGAGGTTGTTGTAGACAATCCTCAGCCATAAATGTGTACAGCCATGTGCAATTACTATGTGACAGTATGGATTAGTAAACAATATAGGCAACTATTATAATACCCAGATACCACTCTCCACCCACGCATCACACACAAACATACTTGGCTCTTGCTCTCTTACACCCTTCCTTTCTTACTTTGTCTCTGTCTCTCTCTCTCTCTCTCTCTCTCTCCCTCTATGGTGGATGTGGAAAAGTACATCTGTTTTGCATAGGTAGCAGCTTGAGTTTTGTAAGGAATGCTCATGATCAGGTGATGGCCTGTGCATGAATTTCAGTCCCCCCACTTGCTAATTGCATGTGCAGCAGCTGTGGTATCATTCCTATAGCCAATTGCATGGAAACACACTCCTATAACTAAGCACTTCATGTTGGTGTTGGCCCTTTTCCTTTACTGTGAGCAGGACTTCATGTGGGTGTTTGACAAACAGCATCACAGAGGGTAGTTGGAAATACCTCTTACAACATACACTGTGGAGACAGGCCAACAAACAGGCGGGGATTTTCCAGACATGGGGACAGAATGTAAGTATTGCTGTTCTACATTTGAAGTAATGTTGGTTAAACAGGGTTTGTGTGGATATGACTGTTCTACATGATTTAAAGTCTGGCATGACAGTGTTATGTGGTTGAGGAAACTCTCACCTGTAGGGCTATCTGCAGACTCTCCAGAGTTTAGAGTCTTACATGTGTTGTGTTACTCACACATTTCCCATCTTTAGATATGCAGTAGTGTACTCTGATGATTGCAGTCAGTACATGGTGACATCCATGTGAGTTACTGACTTCATATCCCTCAGAAGAGATATGTCACAACAAACCCTGTTACACCAGGACATTTCTGAGATTATCACTGCAATATGTCAATATTGGCACTATGTTCGTGCCTCTGTCCCCCAAGTCTGTCACCCTTTGTCCATATGTCATGCAATAAGAGGTGCATATGTACAGTACATAATTATTTACTGACATTGTACCTGGTAACAAGGGAGTGAGATATCAGGGTCTATATTAGAACACCGAACATTCAGAATGTCGAGTGTTCTAATATCGAACCCTATGAATCGAAAATTGAAAACATCGAACATTCAGAACAGCGATTTTTTTCCTAGGGAAAAAAAAATTGCTGTTCCAAAACACATACACACAACACAAGCACACCAAACAAACAGCAATCCACAAACATACACCTAAACTCTTACACCTAACCCTACACTAAACTATACATACACCACTAACTATCCACTTACCTTAACCCAAACCCTAACCCAAAGATCCGTCAGGATTGCACAGTCACCTCACCCGCGCCCTAACCCTAACTCACCTATCCTGCCCTAACCCTCACGTCCACACAATCGCACATTTACCTGACCCGCGCCCTAACCCTAACTCACCTAACGCGCCCTAACCCTCATGTCCACGCAATCGCACACTTACCTCAACCCGACCCGTAACTTTCCACCACAGCGCTGAAAATACCGAAGCAACAGAAACGGACAACCAAATTCTTTCCCTAGGAAAAAATTTGGTTTTCTGTTTCTTCGATATTTTCAGCGTTCGCTGAAAACGGGTCAGTATTAGAACACTCAAAATTTTGAATGTTCGGTGTACTAATATAGACCCAGATATCAGAGTGCTAGACATGTTATGTATAGTAGGCCTCATATTTGAGGACAAAACCTGGACATTCTGTTGTAGTGTGTACAGTAGTGAGGTCTGTGTACTTATGGTCATTGTTGACAGAGTGTGTATTGTGAATATGTTACTTAGCCTGTGTAGACTGTAGTAGATGTCATTGCCCTTGGTCCTGTTCTATCTGATGTTGCATGCTGCTCCAGTTTATGGTATCCTATCAGCGTACATGTATGTAGGGCCAGACTGACACATGTCCCATACCACAGTCAGGCATCAGACTACACTGCGTATTGGCTCAGTATATGTAGGGTTACTGTGTGAGTGGCTCATATGAGGGTGGTGTTGTTCACACAGTACATATACTGTAATATTACCATAATGTGCATGTGACTGTGTTCAGATTGGTTGTGGGTATGCATTTTCACACTGGTGTCTGTTACTCCATGCTATTACATGCCTGTAGTGCCTGCTATATTTGCAAGTACATGTGTATTACCCCATAGGAAACTTGGGTCAGTGCTGTGGCAGTCTGCCTGTAGTTTGCAGTGTTTTGTGACATGCCTAGCAGCTCAGTGTATTTACCTAGTGTGATGTTATGTCCAGATATTTGTCAGATGAGCTGTTGCCTGGCCACCATAACTGTTGCGTATGTATGACAAAGCAGTGGGATGGTGTAAAGATGTATGTCACTAAGTAGTGTGAAGTATGTGGGCTTGGGACCTCTGCTCCTCTGGTTAATATGTGTTAGGACAGACAGGAATGTGTGAATGCATCAACTGTGTGAGCTTATCTATTCCAGTATTTTTGTGATATCCCCATTTACATGGCTGTAAACATCCACTTTGTCAAGCTTGGTCCACACATCTTGCACTAAGTTCTGTGTATACTTCTGCACTGACCAGATTGTGTCAGACTGTCCACATTTATTGGTCATCTCTCTGCTGTATTCCACAGGATCATTACTGTGATTTGTGTGGTACTTTACTATGATGATCTTATGATGTCTGTCAGTAACTGATGGCGTACATGTCAGTATCAGAAGTGACTTCCCACACAACATATCTGTTAACACAACCCCTGTTACTGTAGCAACATTCCACATATATACCTGCAATACTTACATGACATCCCCTTGCACTAAGAGGTTCATAGATTCATAGGTTGGTACTAGGCTATCGGGCCTAGGGCCTATACAAGCCTAGCCATAATAATTCCCTGGCTATTTCTTCCCACAGTATTTACTTCCCTGGAACCCTGTCTAGCAGGGTGACTGACATGATCCCTGGGGTGAATTTTCTATCTCCCATCCAATCATCAAGGTTCCTTTTGAAGAGGGCCAAAGAGGCACTCTGCTTGACATGTATGGGCAGTCTATTCCAGAGTCTAGGGAGTCTCTGTGTCAGGAACCTGTCCCTCCAGCATGTTTGTTCATTGTGATGACAACGTATAGATCCCTGGATCGTGTGTATCTGAGGGATTGGGATTTTCTTATGTGTAGCATGTCCAACAGCTCTGGGTTTGACATGGCCTTGTATGTTAAGCAGAGATCACCTCTGAGTAGATGATATGCGACAGAGTATAGGTGGAGCTTTTTTAGACGGTCAGCATAGGGTATCTGCTTTAGACCTGTGATTCTTTTAGTGAGGTATTTCTGTGGTCTTTCCAGTTGTTGCAGCTGTCTTGAGAGGTACATACCAAATGGGGCATTGTATTCTATAATGGGTCTAATGAAGGATGAAAAGCCCTTAGTGATGAGATGTGCCACATAGAAGGATTTCCTGACTGTTGTGGTGATGTGGTTATCGAAGGTGAGACCACTGTCCACCTGTGTCCCTAAGTCTCATCACATTTTCGGTGTTTAGTGTACTGCCACCTATGTGGTAATTCACAGGTACAGTTTTTTCCCAAAGGGGATAACTATACATTTCTTGGCATTGAGCTTGAGTCCATGGCTCTGGCATCAAGCATCTGTTTCTGTAGGGCCCTTTTGTAGAATATCAACATAATTTGGGGATTCAATAATGGCTCCCAGTTTGCAGTCATCTGCAAACTTTGTTAGCCAGAGTCCCTTAGTGTTGGCCTGTACTTCAGAGAAGTAGATGCCAAACAAGAGCGGTCCCAGGACTGAACCCTGAGGTACTCCACTTGTCACTTGTGTGGAGCTGGATTTGAAGTCGGCGACATTTACAGTGTGGGTTCTGTCAGTAAGCCAGTTGGCAACCCATCGAGTGACGTAGGGATTAATGCCCAGCTTAGTAAGTTTCCCTATGATTCCAGAGTGGGGGATGGTGTCAAAGGCCTTGGCGAGGTCCAGATAGGCTGTGTGGACCACCTTACCCTTGTCCACAGCTCTGGAGACTGATTCGAAGAAGTCAATCAGGTTCAGGAGACAAGATCGGCCCTTCACGAACCCAAACTGCATGGGGTCCAGTGTTTGAAGGTTGCCAATGTCTTTGTTTAAATGTTCCACGATAATATGTTCCATGGCTTTGCAAATCAGGCTCGTCAGACTGATGGGTCAGTAGTTCCCGGGATCCAAGGTGGATCCCCCCTTGTGGAGTGGGATAATTGTAGCTGTGCGCCACTCAATGGGCACAAAGCCTGAGGTGAGGCTATGATTAAACATGACACTTAGGTGAGGTGCCAGTTCATTTTGTAGTTCATGTAGTACACAGCCTGGGATGTCATCTGGTCCCATGGATGCTGTATTCTTAGCTTTGGAGAGTGCTTTTTTTTACATGTGTGTCTGTTAGTACTGGAATTTGTTAATCTTTTGGTATTGAGATGGGCCCTTTAGGGGGTGAGAGGGGGTGAAGTTTGCACTGAATCGATCTGCCAGGATATTGGCAATAACCTTGGGATCAGTATATTTAATGCCATTCTGTTGTACCTCAGAGGAGATCTGAGCATTGCCATTTAGATTCTTGACATAGCTATAGAATGCCTTGTGGCTGCCTTTGGAATCTTTGGCAATTTTATTTTTGTAACTAGCTTTGGAGAATTTTATGAGGGATCTCAGCTTCTTACTGAGGCTGGTAAGGGAGTTTTTTGCATCCTGGGATTTTCTGCTTTTCTGCAATAGTTTCTTCCTTTTGTTGTAAAGTTTGTTTATGGCAAGGGACTACCAGATTGGCCTCCTTTTTTAGAGGAGAGCATCTTGGTTCTGTTGGGGATGGCACGATTCATGCATGGGTGGATGTGCTCGTACAGTGCCTTAGTGTAGGATTCAGCAGTCAAACTTTCAGTTCCCATCTGCATGGGTGTCATGAAGTTTGTCACTTCTGACTTGAGTAGCATGAAGTTGGCTTTGGAGAAGTTTTTTACAGAGGTTTCCTTACTGGGTGGTGGGGATGGGATGTGGATGTCAAGGGTGATTAGCTTATGGTCAGACCTGACCAATGAGGTGGTGAGCATAGGTGTGGAGCATTGATTTCCCATGTTGGTAATGATCAGGTCTGGAATATTGGAACCCCTGGTGGGACTAAGGATTAGTTGATCCAGGCCATTGTAATTTATGAATTCCAAGACCCGTTGGGCAAAGGTGTTGGTACATGAGTAGTTTTCCCAGTTAATGGCAGGGTAGTTGAAATCACCAAGTATTAAGGTGTTTGGTTGTATCTTAATATTTTCCAGTATGTTTAGAAAGGTGTAGTGAGAATCTTGGGGCACGGTGGGGGATCTATAGCAAGCTACAATTTGGATTGCAGTCTTACCTAGTGTTAGTTGCACCTGGAGAATTTCTGACGCATTGTGTTGGGCAACTAGCCTGGTGTTGTGAATATCCTTGGTGAATACGGACACTCCTCCACCTTTAGTGTTTCGGTCCTGGTTTGGTGGCCGAAAAGTGTGGTAAGAGTTGTAGCCTGATATTGCAGGGGTGCTCTCTGGAGCCTTGAACCAGCTCTCAGTTACTGCACAGATATTGATGTTCTCCATTTTTAGGAGTGCCTCAAGACAGTGCATTTTCAGGTTTAGACTTCTAGCATTGAGTAGCATTACCTTCAGATTTTGCTTGCTTGTACCTGTTACGATGGTGGTTTTGTCCTTTGAACTTTGCCTACAAAAAAGGAAGTATAGGGGTGGCAAGAGCCTTAGCCAGTGACTTGAATCTCAGGGGTGACAGGTGTAGACCATTTCTGGCAAAGCATCATGGTCTGTCGAACATGTCGTCCCAGGCAGAAAGATACTGGATCCCCATTGAATGACACCAGAAGCTTAGCGAATTGTTGAAGTCAATCATTTTGTCTTTATACTGTGGTATCATTCTGGGCGAAGGCAGGATGCTACTCAGGGCTAGGGTCATACCTGCCTGGGCCACATGATCAGAGAGCTCTTCCATGTCTCTTTTTATGTAGTCCAGGGAGGTACATTTCAAGTCATTCACTCCAACATGGACAATGACAGAGTCATATTTGTACTTGTTGTGGAGTGACTTGAGTGCATGCGTTATGTGGTGGATCCTGGCGTTTGACAGGAAACTGACTGTAATCTTCTCCTTGTTCAGCCTGGTGAGTGGGACATCAGTGTGCCTGACTATAGAGTCACCTATGACTAAATTGTTGGGTACATTGTCTTGCCTTTGGGGCTGTTGGATGGCACACTGGTGTTGTGAGCTATGTGACACTTTGGTTGTGATTGGTGTTTGTGTTTCAGCTTCGGAGGACCTTGTTGCTTGGGCAAGTTACTGTTAAGGGCCTCCACATATGTGGATTTAGTGTTGCTATGTGTGGGTGTTGGTAGTGTGGGTTTAGAAGGGCTATGTGTTGCTTGAGGTGTAGTGCGGGTGTTAACCTTCTCCTCTTGACTGTGTAGCACAATCTTGGGTGGAGAGAGCTTTGCTTCCAGTTTGGGTATGTAACTGCATCTCTCGCAGGTTGTAGTGTTGGGTGGTAGGAGGAGAGTGTTGTCTGTGTACATGAGGCAATTGCTGCATTGCCCCAGTATGCCCAGATTCACCAGGTGGACAGGAGAAATCACTGGAAGCTGACCCTTGGACATGCCTGGTTTGGTGCTTTTTTATTTGTAAAGTACAAGAGCTGTTTTCCCTTACCTTAGCAAGGTACTTTGCAATTATAGGCTGTTTAGTGCCTACAAATAATTTCTTCTTCTTAACAAGGAGAGTTGAGTGCTTGTATCAGTTTAAGGCTTCCTAGTGCTTTCCAGCAGGTTTTAAAGCAAGTGCTAGTCACAGGGATGCTTAAAGGTAAGATGAAAAAAAAATGATTTATCCTAAACACTGCAGTGTGCACTAGAAGAGTTAGATGTGAAAGTAGGTAACTTAAGTTTTACTTATCTAAAAAGTTAAGTTTTAGTGGAGAGTCACTATTTTTAAAACAGAATGATAGATTGAAAGGGGTGGTCACTTTTGTATTCTGGTACTATGGAATACAGTAGGATGGCCAATAAATTTAAATAGTTGAAAGGGAGTGATTTCACAAAATGATAATTTGTGCTTACTCACACAAGCCAGTAAAAACAGAGGAAATAAGATATATGGTCAAATTAACATAAGAGGAAGGCAACTAGAAAGACAGTGTTGTTTAAGAACACAACAGTAACCGGGTGGAAAGGTGGGGAAAAAAATTCTGCCTGACTCACAAGAGACAGAGCTGTGGTCTCTTTTCAAGTTTTAATATGCAGTTAAAAGCAGAATACAAGTAAAATACCAGGTAATTAAAACAAATCACAGTATTCAAGATAGAAAAAGGCAATAAAGTAATACAAATAAAAAGCAAACTAACCTTTCCCACACAGCAAAGTGTAGTAGAGTCTGTGTGAGCCTTTCAACTAAAGCTTTGTGACTTAAGGTTGTGACTACTAGGGCTGAAGTATGACTCCAGTACAATGTTATGGCATGTATACATATATCTACATATGTATGTATATATATCCATATCCTTATGTGTTGACATGACTGTTGTATATTCCTTCCCAGATGTATCACACCATATTTATCTATGTGTATATTTAGATATAACAAGATGCTTGATTCAACACTAATATCACTAACAAGTACAACACAATTGTAGAAGTCAAAGCAGTTGTTCAATGCTATTCAGTGTGTGTACTGACAGATATATTGGAAAAAACAACAACCATTTTCACAGCTGTGATGGCTTAGTAGTTAACTGCTGTGACTACAGTGTACAGGGTTCTGGGTTCATGACTTGCAAAGGCTGTTTATGTTGCTGCCATGCAGAACAAGGACTGTTGGATACAGAGTGGTTAAGGCAGTTTTGAGCAGCTTTAAGCGTGTTTGCGTGGGTTTGCCCGATGGTAAGTGGTGCTAACGTATGGTTAAACGAATAGGCGCTTACACCATGTAGGCTTTGCTTACCAGTGTGCAAATCAGCTTAGCATTTACATTTAAGCAATGGTTACACCTATTAAGCATAGCGTAGCCTTGGTAACCAGTGATCACAATCCAGTCTGATAAAATAGCAGGGTAATGACATCTTTAATAAGCGTATTTAATTCCATGTACATAACATGCTTCTATGTGCTGTCATTACAGTAGCAAGGGGTGTGAGTATACTGTCTGGGACACCTGAGTATATATGGCTAGTACAACAATCTTTTCCTTTTGTATGTCTTTCATACATGGGTACATCCCAGGTTATATGCAGTCACACTTGCATGTACTGTATCATTACATTACTACTGTTAACAGTGCTTTCACAAGTAAGAGTAGATTGCAGATTGTAGTACTGGAATGATACACCCCTGTATGCAAAGCTGGACTCTGAGTATTGACTTTCATGTTATTGGTGCGTGAGCTGTGTGCTATTAAGTACTTGCTACTGGATATTGATCTGATATGTGGATATTAACTCTAGACTTCTATATGTATAGGACATGTCATTGAGGGCTGTCATGTAGTAATGGCATACCTATCAGTGTCAGACTTCTATCTGTCAAAACATTCATCCTAATGCATAACCTGTTGGCTAGCTGATTTCTGTCTGTCCTCTGTAAGGATGTGCAGATGTCAGGTATCCATCTAGGCTGCTCACAGGCAATCTATGCTTGACTGACACTGACATGTCTGTCCAGCTGTGTTATAAATGCCACAGCTAGGAAACCCCACCCTATATCCACCACATACCTTAACTAGATTACCACAGTCAACAGAACATGCTTGGGTACAGGTCTCCAACCCAGACACTGGCCATGTTATGTAATATATGTTGCATACATGTCAACTAGAGCACCTCACTGGCCCTCTGCAAGGTATGATATGGATGACAAGGATGTGGCGCAGGTATCATCATATGCACAAGGTGTGTAGAGGGTTTGCCAGAGACCAAGGCTGAGCCATTTGGTTGACATCATTTGTGTGTATTAGAGGGTTTCATTATTTATTGGGCTGTGCAGATGTGGTGTGTGTAGGTATGGAGGTGCCCTAGCTGTGTTGGTGATGTGTGTGTGTGTGTGTGTGTGTGTGTGTGTGTGTGTGTGTGTGTGTGTGTGTGTGTGTGTGTATGTGTATGTATGCACATAGTTTGGCCATGTGGCTGCTATATACAGGGGTTTTATGGACAACTGCAGACTGTACATGGCAGGGTGTGTAGTTCACTGTCTCAAGCCATAGACACGAGAACTGTGCCTGCCAGGGGTTCCATGGGCATTACCAGGTACAAGGTCAGATATGCTACTCTCCCCTGATAATGACACATATCTGCTGGATCTGGGTCCCTGTTGGGACCAGCCAGAGCCACGTGCACATGGCCTGCTGTGTTGTGGTGTGGACAGCACCCCCGGCAGTGCTGGTGCTGGTACTGCCACTACGGGAGCAGCTCTGACTTGTTGCATGTCTAAGTAGACCCCCACCTGTTGGTGTTGCTGACCTAAATCCACGTGGCTGTCGCCCTACTCCCACCATATGCTCTAACACAAACATTGCACAGTCAATGATTCCCACCATCTCACCCAACCTTTTATCCAGGACCTCTGCAAAATAACGGTGGGTACCTGCAAGATCACAGATGTTGTCAATAACAGCAGAATGAGTAGCTCTCTGGAGCCTCAGACCCTGTCTGGCATAATGTTCCATACATGCCTGTGCCTCCAACACAGCCCAAAACATGCATCTGGTGACACCTGCTGTAGCACTTCTGCCAGAAGCATGATGGCCAGCAGCCCTCCTACGAGCACCCCTATACATCTGCCTGTGTGGTACCTCACCAGTCATCTGGCTATGGCTGCTGTGTACAGACACACTTGCCCTAGTCCCCCCACTATCCTGTCCCATGCCACCACCCGCCAACTGTCCCTCATCTATGGCCACAGGTGATGGGGTATGTATAGGCAATGTGACTGTGTGCGGGGATGGGGTGGATAACAGTGGGATGTCAACTGATGGCACAGCTCCAGCACCTGACAACCTTGCCGGTGCCTCACCATACCTATTATCATTGTCAGGGTCTGTATGGACACTAACATCAGTTTGCCTGCAGGAGGGACCCTGAACCACCTCGCCACCAGTGAGGGGAAAACAGAAAATGTACTTTAAGACCTGTACATCATTGCTTACCTCTACACACATGCGCACACACACAGACACACGCACACACACGCACATACACGTACACACACACACACACACACACACACACACACACACACACACTTGTGAGGTGGCACAAAGATATTACACAGACCTCTCATTACCCAACTGTCAACATACATGACATATGGCACTCAACAGCATGCACTGCAGCTATAGTCAATCCCTGTTACCAACATTATACATCTCTGTGATGCATGGGTTGTGTTAGTAGGTGATGGCCCTTCCCCTGGAACACACTGCACCCATGTACACAGTATTGCTGTGCACCTGTTCAGCACCCTGACATGTACTGTGCACCATATCTCACAAGTGTACACACCATTGCTGAATGTGTATATGTGTGGTAGTTATGTTTGCTCTGTTGCTCACAGTCCTTATGTGTTTGTCTGACACATACCTGGGTTGATATGAGGACAGATGTTAATAGTGAATGCATGACGTCCGATTTGTAGATCTCATCATCAGCAGTGCATGTATGAGCAATAAAAGCCAATTATACTGACAACCTACAAAGCTTACTGTGACTATGAGGAATGTACACACCCTTATTGACATGCCATCCTCTTCCCTGAGGCCACAATACTGCATATGTTAACATTACACACACCTGATATGTGACATATGACCTGTGAAATCAAATGCAGTATCAAACAAATGTGTTAGTTGTGCAGATGTTGATTGGGATGCATACAATATGTGGGTTGCATAAGTGTGCACACCCTTAACAAGATGGCTTGTTGCAGCACCTGTTAAGTGAATTACAGCAGTCACTATTCCTGGAAGGTGTATACTAGCATGGCCCATCTTCACATGCCATTATTTGGTCACTCTGCTGTACAAATGTTCCCCAACTCTGCCAGATTGCAAGGTCAGCTCATGTGCACAGTGCTTGGAGGTTACGCAGTGCCTTCACTATTGCTGTGGAGTCAGGGTTATGTCTGGCACAATATATGACCTTGACTGTGTTCAGATACAGCCATTCTTAGCGAGCTTTGGATGTATGCTTCAGTTCACTGTTGTGTTTCAGGATGACACCACTCCCCATCCTCAGCCTTTTTGCAGATGCTTGACAACTATGGGCCACACATGAGTGTCATTTTGCAGTGTTCCAAATTCAGAACACCATGTCTACCAGCCTAGTTCCTGCTAATGAACAACAAATCTACGTGTGTACACTGGCACCAGCAAGGTACAGATGGGGATGGTGTGCCTGATGTAGAGTGAGGTGTTGCTTGTGCAGCACATGTATCTTTATTAATACTGTCTGTAGGTTTCAGCCTTGGTCTCGGAGCACCATTACCACATTGCAACACAGGCCTTTGGGAGACTTGATGTTATGCGTATGCTACCTGTAGAGAGCCCTGGATGATGTTTCCTGTAGAGCAACTCTTCCATCTGATTACCCTAACCCATAGACCACAATTATGCAGAGTCCAGGTAATTGTCAACACAGGTACTACACAGGCAGTACTTGCTAGACATTCCTGCAAGTCCCCAGTGTTGCTGTATGTGACTGGGCAGCCTTCTTGACCAGTTTGCAACATATGTTGTCATCTGTCTTGGATGGGCATCTGTTTATTTTCTACACTAATGGTGTCCCATACTTCATCGTCACATACATGCTTGTCTGCACTGTTTGCCATGATATATGCAGTGGCGAGGTAAGGCTATGTCTCCCACTCCTGAGTGCTACCTTTTGGATATGGGATCCATTCCATGGTTTGTAAGATGTGTGCAAGCCAGGTCTGCCTCGGTTGCAGGTGAGTAGGCAAATGTCATGGACATACTTCTTGGACAGCAGACCATTACTTGGTGTGACATTGAGGACCCGTACTTGATGGAAGGTGCATACTCAAGATGTGTGAATGCTGCAGTACCTCAAAAGCTGCTTCCACAATATGTTATTTAGAGTGTATGCACACATATGCTTCCATTGTTTGTTAAGGTATGTATTCCCCATATCTGTTGTCCTAACATAGGATTCCATCTTACCCATTCATTGCTCATGTTAGGATCACATTACAGGTTGTAGAAGTTGTGGAAAGTGGCATTGTGATATGCCGTTGTGTAGATCTGTAACAGTTACCATTGTAATACTGGTGTATACACTCATTGTTGTAGCCACTGTATAAGGGTAATGTTTCAGACATGTCCCTACTGCAGGCCATGTGTCCCAACATTATGTTCATCTCTGTCCACACATCTTGCACTGACAGGTTGTTAGTTATACTGCAGGACTCTTACATACCCTTCAGATATGCCACCATGGTTACCACTGTGATGCAATGCAGTTAACAGCAACAATAAGTGAACATGTACAGCATGCATTATGGGTAGGTGTGTTAAATGTGTGCATGGCAAATGCCATGGCCATAACATGGATGGTGTATTGACAAACCTGAACAAAAGTATGACACATGTGGGGGGTAAACACCTTGGACGGGGAGGGGTGTTTGGAAGTTGGAAGCCTATGAGCCCTCAATGGAAACAGTGGGACTGAGGTCCCCACCCATGGGCAGTCACCACTGCACCTTCACAGCCCCGATGGTTACTGTGCTGAGTAAGAGGGGCAGGCTGACCCTCTAAATACACCACATGGCCCTCAAGCTAGCATAGCAGATCTCCAAACTCCCTGCGGAGCTCGCTACACACCAAGCCCCAGACCTGACTATGGGTGACAGTTTCCTGTCCGCTCCCACTCCCGGGGGGGTGAGGTCCATCCGCTGAGATGGTTCCACCTGAAGTTCATGCAGGACCAGCGGATGAGGAGGTCCCGGGGTGGGTCCCAGACGTGCTGGTGTGCGGTGCCATGGCCATATGAGTTGGGAGAGGTTGGTACGCTGGGACCGGCCTTCCCAAATGTGCTATGGTTTTGCAGTTTTAAAACACATGTGGGTTAGTAATAGACAACACAATCCAGGATTAGTTATAACAAAATGCATAGATATTCCCATTAACCCAAAAGACCAGATTTGGAACAGTTGCAAAGCAAACAGAACACATAGATATATGGAACCACAGTTGCCATTACAACGGCATGCAGGTTACATTGATAGCAACAGGCTACCAGTGATAGTATTTCAACATGGAACATTAATAGAAACACATTTCAATATTTATTGAACAACAGGACATATGTCCCAACAGTAGGTTTGGTGTAAACATACCCATTGATTTGTGTATTTAGATTATTGTTGCAGATAGGGTGGGGGGGGTGAGATGTCAATTAACAACTTACATATCCCTGTAGTTCTCACAGCTTTAATGCTCATTGCTCTAATCAGTAAGGTACAGGTATTATTAAAGTACCCTATGGCCTTGGTTTGGCCAGTGGTATATTTATAAATAAGTGTATACTTCAACAGTCTTATAGCTAAATTCTACATCTCTTACCTGGTATACCTGTGGAGGGAATGTTTGTTAACAATACCTGGCTGTTTCTACACATATTCCCAGATTCCAAGTTAATATTATGCACACACTTCTCAATTTATTGCACACACTCTGGTCAAAGCTTGACAACATGGGGATGGAAATGGGAAATATTTTGAATATTGCTCTCATAAACTTGGAGGGCTGATAGAGTGACAGGATTTGTTTTCATATACATTTTCTGAAGGTTTTGAGGTCTGAAAATCAAATGTATATCATTATCTGCTGACTACAAATCTGAGATCATCCCACTGATTTGCCACGGGGACAGGGGAACAGGCAAAAAATATGAGCCAATTATCTGGACATTCTGAAAGGATGTGTACAGTTGAGACATATGATTATGCATACAGCTTACTACCACTCCCAGAATTCAAACCATGGCTGTGTATGCTAAAAATACAAATTTTAAGTCACAGTAGAGTGTGTGATTTGGATATTGCTGTCTACCTCCAGTGTTTTCTGTCTAAGTCTTTCGTACTTGTACAATCTGACCTTGTAATTACAGCAGTCTTATACAGACATTCCTAGACATTTTTATTATGTAGCACAGTGTGGATACCAGTGGTTAATACAACATTACTATTCAGAGAATACAACACTAAAAATACAAAACAGTGTAAGAAACTTCTCTGTATGGAAGATTTTCAGTCTATATATCTCTAGTTAATCACTGTATATTAATCAGATCAGACAAAAGTAGTAGAAGTAGCGAATTTAAACTCGCCTTAAGTAAAAAAAAAAATATATATATATATATATATATATATATATATATATATATATATAAAATTGTACAGAATTACTAAGTATTTGAAAGTAATCCAAGCAAGGCAAGCACTCTGTTTCCAGTCAAAAATCTTTTATTAAGTACACAGACAAGCGATCCAAGTAAAACAAAATTAGAGTAATAGTTTCCTCACAAGCTTTCTAAATATATATATACTTTTTATCAGGCAAGGGACTGGTTTATTGTGCTATAAAACAAAGTGTTATTGGTACACATGTTAAATTCACAACCCTTCCCCCATCAGTGTAACATTCGAGCTGGTCCTTCCCTACTTAGTAGCTGTCATAATGATATAACCCTTATATACTTTAAATAAAATTTATAATGATGTGGTACCTCTTATTTAACCAGATTATTAAGTAGATTATTAAGTCTGTGATGTTATCTAAGACAATGTACTACATGGCTGGAAATATATCAACCTTAGTCCATTTGGCATTCAAAAAATATATATAAATATATACATATACACTTTGCATGTAAAAAAATCAATTGTAAAATCATATTCTATTTTCATAACCTATTGTTAACAAAGATCACTTTCATCCTTCTAGACTTCTTCAGGTCTGTGTACAAGAATCCTAAAAACTATCTATAAAACTATATATACTTGTATAATTAGTTAGTATTGTTATTACACATCCCCAGTAGATGAATGTTGAGAAATTCCACAGAGAATAACAAATGCAAAAATAGCTGCATCTTGACATACACTTTGGATTATCACAGTATCAAAAATGTTATTGAAGAAAACTGGGACATTGTCACAGGAAACCCTTTTCAGATTAACATCTTAGGTGAAGCCCCATCCTTTGTTTATAGGAAGGCCAGGAAAATTAGAAGTTTTGTTGAATTTAAACCTAGACCATATGAGAGAAACACTAAAAGATACGAAACTAATTGTACATTTTGTATATTTAAAGAAAATCATTAAGACCAGTGCACTGGGTGACTGTAACACTACAACAGTAATTTACAGAGCACAGTGCAAAGAATGTGATGCATTCTATGTGGGCAAGACTGTAAATAAACTCGAGCATAGGATTTCATGTCATCTATCAGAAATCCGCTCTGGATGTAAAAATAATGCACTAGCCAAACACCTTTCTCTTCATAAAAGGCACACAGGTTTTAAGTTCCAGATCTTGGATCGCATAGACATGGGTGATCTTGAAGGAGACATCCTGAATATTCTGGAGAAACATGAACTCGTGGCAATTAAAGCTGAACTCTTTTAGGAAGCCTGGACTAAACTACTACTGTTCAATTAAAAGTGCACTGGAACTTAGAAAATTGCCACATTGTTTACATGACTAATTTTATTTTATTTTATTCTACCAGTTGGTTTTAAATACCATTTTAAATCAGTTGTAATTTAAGTGTATATTTTGTTTCCATCATCATACATTTTTTCTTATTATTTTTTCTTTTTCTGGTTCTCTTTTTTCCACTTTATTCGAAATGATGTGTAATAACAATACTAACGAATTATACAATTATATATATTTTTATAGATAGTTTTTAGGGTTCTTGTACACAGACCTGAAAAAGTCTAGAAGGCCAAAAGCGATCTTTGTTAATAATAGTAATATATGACTGGACAGCCAACAAGTAACAACAGGATCCAAAATCAGTCACAGTCACAGTCACCAAGTAACACTGAACACAAGGGCATGCACGATATAACTTAATATAAAATTTATTAACTTCGACAACAATACTGGTTGAGCGCTTTCATCTACTGGTAGTAGATTTCATCAGAACCAACATTAACAGCCACTCCTCACTTTATATATGGCTTTACACCAATCACAAATTTAAAACATTTCCTACCCTGTGTATACAAATTAACCATTTAAAGTGCTCAGTGCATTGATTCCAGAACAACTACCTATCTAATATAACTTTAACAGCTTATACTAACCCTTTGAAGTTTTAACCTATTCAAAATCTCTTATTTAATAAACAATGCCTAACTTTTATTAATTTACTAATAAAACAGACTTTAAGATAAATACATTTTCCTTAAAAAACACATTTAAAAAAAACAATTAAAAAATTCATTTACGAACTCATTTAAAAAAATGCGTAAAAAAGTATTACCCATTCTAATATGCTTTATACATGATCCCCTTGTATTCATAACACAATTTTACTGTGAACTATTACCATATGATATTCCTACTACTGTACATTCACCTATTGTTCTCTAATACAGGCTTAATAGAGATGGTGTCGTTAAGTCCAGGATATTCAGAGTATCAATGCACTGAGCACTTTAAATGGTTAATTTGTATACACAGGGTAGGAAATGTTTTAAATTTGTGATTGGTGTAAAACCATATATAAAGTGAGGAGTGGCTGTTAATGTTGGTTCTGATGAAATCTACTACCAGTAGATGAAAGCGCTCAACCAGTATTGTTGTCGAAGTTAATAAATTTTATATTAAGTTATTTCGTGCGTGCCCTTGTGTTCAGTGCAACTTGGTGACTGTGACTGTGACTGATTTTGGATCCTGTTGTTATTTGTTAATAATAGGTTATGAAAATAGAATATGATTTTTACAATTGATTTTTACATGCAAAGTGTATATGTATATATTTATATATATTTTTTGGTTGCCAAATGGACTAAGGTTGGTATATGTCCAGCCATATAGTATATTGTCTTGGATAAAATCACAGACTTAATAATCTACTTAATAATCTGGTTAAATAAGTGTACTACATCATTATAAATTTTATTTAAAGTGCATAAGGGTTATATTATTATGACAGCTACTAAGTAGGGCAGGACCAGCTCAAATGTCACACTGATGGCGGTAGGGATGTGACTTTAATGTGTACTAACAACACTTTGTTTTACAGCACAATAAAGTACTCCCTTGCCTGATAAAATATATATATATATATTTAGAAAGCTTGTGAGGAAACTATTACTCTATTTTTGTTGTACTTGGATTGCTTGTCTGTGTACTCAATAAATGATATTTGACTGGAAATAGACTGTCTACCTTGCTTGGATTACTTTCGAATACTTAGTAATTCTGTACAATTTTATATATATATATATATATATATATATATATATATATATATTTTTTTTTTTTTTTTTTCTGACTTAAGATGAGTTTAAGTTCGCAACTTCTACTACTTTTGTCTGATCTGATTACTATAAAGTGATTAACTAGAGATATACAGACTGAAAATCTTCCACGCAGAGAAGTTTCTTACAATGTTTTGTTTTTGGACCCACTACACTTGTTTAGTGGGTTGTTTTGAGACTTCGGGGATACCACAGAGATTACTTGTTTTTTTTTTCAACACTAAAAATGCTATACAATACCAGACTAAACACTACCAGTCCAGGATTTCAATCTTTATTGGCAGGCACACTTTTCTTATCTGACAGACCTGTGGAGGGAATGTTTGTTAACACTACCTGAATGTTTTCACACATATTATCAGATTCCGAGTTAATATTATACACGTACTTCTCAATCTGTTAATGCACACACTCTGGTCATGGCTTAACAACATGGGGGTAGAAATGGGACATATTTTGAATATTGTTCTCATAAACTTTTGGTGAGATGCTAGAGTGACAGGTTTGTTTTCATATGCATTTTCCGAAGGTTTTGAGGACTGAAAATCAGATGTATGTCATTATTTGCTGCCTAAAATTCTGAGATATTCCCACTGATTTGTTGGGGGGACAGGGTAACAGGCAGAAAATATGAGCCAATTATCTGGACATTCTGAACAAATCTGTACAGTTGAAAGGTATGATTATGCATACAGCTTACTACTACTCCCAGGATTTGAACCATGGCTGTGTCTGCTAAAAATACAACCTTTTAAGTCACAGTAGAGTGTGCTGTTTGGATATTGCTGTCTATCTATTCAATGTTTTCTGTCTATGTCTCTCTCAGTTGTACAATCTGACCTTGTAATTGCAACAGTCTTATACCGACATTCCTAGACATTTTTATTATGTAGCACAGTGTGGGTAACATTGGTTAATACATTACTATTCAAAGAATGCAACACTAAAAATGCCATACTATACCAGAGTAAACACAACCAGTCCAAGATGTAGAGCTTTATTGCCAAGCAGTTACAGTTTTATTTAAATACAACCTATATGGGACTATTACTGTCATACTGTCTGGTTTATTCAGTACAACCCATACACAAAATAGTTTTTTGACTGGCAGTTGACTTTCTACTACTTTTATATTTATTTGGTATGACTACTACAAGCAGGATTGTTACTCACCAGCCTTGTGATGCAGCCTTTGCAGCCTAGTCACATGGGCTTCCTGATTCATGGCCCACTCAGCTGCAGCTGTAAAAGAAATAGAGAAATATTTAGCCATACCTATCTATCATATACACAGGCTGGATATTATTAAACAGTTACTGGTATGAGTACTTACACACTGCTGGGACATCACCCCTGTGCCTTGATTCTTGGATCCACTGATCCAAGAGCTCCCTCTTACTCTGTTTCAAGTCAACATAGTGGTTCCTGACCTGCTCACCAGGGATACCAGTGGCACTGGTGAGGTCAAGGGCGAGATGGTCTCAGGCTTCTGCTTTATATTGGGAGCCTTGGTACTGGCCCTGCAGCAGTCTCTCATCATGGTTTTTTACCAGGAGTTCTACCATGACCTTGGACTCCTGGATGCCCCAGTGCTGCACCCAGAAGCACAATCCCTCTCCAACTCCAGCCATGCTGCTTACAGTGGGAAGCTGCAACCAGTTATGAGCTGTATTCCTGCCTGTGGAGTTTAAATACGGCCGATTTCCCACTCTTTGCTGTGATTGGATGGTTTTGAATATGCTGAGCTAAGCTAAGCTATGGAGAAACCTGCTTAGCTAAGGTTGGCATTGCTTAAAAGGTCAGGTTCAGCGCTGCTTACCAATGGGCAAATGCATTTAGCTGGGCTACTCATTGCTTAGCAGTCATATTTACACAATGCTTACACCTGGTTAGCAGAGCTGTGCAATGCTTAGCATTGCTTATTTTTCATTTTATATACTATTTACTGTATGGCATTGATTCATCATTAATTACATATTATAAAATTGTTTACTGTCCCTGACATCCCCCAATGTGCTTTCATTACATTTATTCACGTGTGACTATACTGTATGGGACAGTTGTGTTTATATGGGAATTTCACCACTTTATTACACTGACACCTCACATCTGGACCTAATGCAGCACTCCAGTTAACAAATATATGTTATTTAGTAGGTAATACAAAAAAAATTGTTTATTCACTGCTGTCTCATTTAAGATGTGAATTGGTTATAGTAGGAATCAAACCAGGAATGGCTGCTTGTAAAGTGTACACTATAACCACTACACTATTGCAATACTGCTTATGCTGGATGTCTCTTGCTATTTAACTTCTTGTGCTGTTTAAGTTGGACTAAGCATAGCTAAGCAACGGGCACACCTGCGCAGCTACACTTAAACTTTATAGCATTTATAAAAAAAAAAAAAAAAGAAGTTTTGCTGTGTTATTTTATCAATACCCTTAAGAATATCCCTGCTAACGCTAAACCTGTTATTTTATCAGCTTTCTGCTTCATGGTGGTCATACCTCTCAACCTTTTGGAGCAAAAACTCTGGACAAACCCTAAAATGATGGGGGGACAAATAGAGGGACAGATTTTGCTCTTACAAACTTAGACAGTTGATGATAGGTCTTGTATTAGTATGGATTTTCTGAAGGATGTGGAGTCTTTTAAACTCAAATTTTGACATTTTATTTAATAACTTCAGTCCTCAGCTATTTTCTAGAAAGGTACAGATTTTAGGAGGAACACACCAAAAATATGAGACAAAACTGTGGGCATTCTGTGAAAATCTGTACAGTTGAGAGTAATGTTTAAATTCTGACGTGTTGGGGGTGTTATGAGAATTCTCACTCATTTTAATTGCTGAAAGGAAATTCTGGTGTGCAGAGGCGTGTGTATTGTGAGATCTCTGCTCTCAAACACACCCCCTGCACTGGTACACATCTCCGTGTTAGTTTAATAGCACAGGCAGTGCACCTTCATGAATATGCAAGGTGCGCTGCTGTGCTGTACAGGAGCAGTCCCTGCCATGCAGGAGTAACTTATTCCTCCATGGCTGCTTGCTGAATCCTAGGCTATGTGTACACAACATGTATTTGAGAATATTCTTATCATTTCTTTTGTGATTTCTAGTCACTCAGTATGATTACACTAAGTGGTAACGTTAATGAATCCCTGCCAATATTTAAAGCTGCAAGAATATCAGTTAGGAAAACTAAAATTAGGAGGAAGAAGGTGTGAGTTATGTCTATGTTGTCCATCCACTAAGAACAGTGTACCCTTAGTGTAGGCATTATTGAGTCCTGGGGATAGTCTCTCATAATAATAATAATCCATCATTTTTTTATACTGCAACTTCCTGACAAGGAGTTCCCTCAATATCTTTATTTCCCATATTTTAATTGTATCAGATTTTCCCTAGACATAATTAGGTATAACCATCCATGCTACTTGTAGGGTGGGTATAAGAAGCTGGACACAGAGGAAAGGAAAAGACTAAAGATAATGGAAGATGTCTAAGGATTTACATGAATTGAATGATTTTCTGTGCAGAATTGGATTGAACAGATTGCAATATAGTAAAGAATATAGTATGCAACTATGGTAAAGAATTGGATGAAATATGTGCAAAGGTGGGAAGGATAATTGTGTCAGAAGCATGGTTTATTTGGCTAGTGAGAAGCCAAGTATTGTGTAACAAACACTGGAATCTGAATGAGAGTATTAAGAATCTGATATTGTGCATGTGGCAGAAAGCATGAGGGTACAGAAAACGGTTGCTTTTCATGTGTTATTGCTGATGTTTGTTTTTTGTATTTTCTACATTTTTATTATTTGCACTATATATGTATATAAACGTTTTGTATAATAAAGATCTCTGAACTTTTTTGATAAGTGCCATGGAATCTTTTATATCCAAATGAGCTACCTCCAGTTTGGTTAGTTGGGACTTTGGTTCAACATCTCAACTGAAAGGTAGCACACTCCACTCAGTAATGCAGCACCACTTCTTAAGGTGTACTGCAATGTCCATAATAGGAATAAATCCAAGCACCTGGGCAGGAAATAGAACCCACAAGGTATTCCAGTGGTAAAGACATGTGTGCTACATACACTGTCACTGACACTGTTCTTAAGTTTTCTCAGCACTGAGTATGTAGTCAGTGCCGGTTACAACACTAGTATTGTAGGCTGCCCTGTAATTACTAACTCCTACAATATCTATTGACACTGAAGGTTCAGCACCTGCCCAGCAAAGAAATTAGTCTCTTTGGGATTCCATGCCTTCCCACTTATCACAAGTAGGGCAGAGGGACCCAAGAATATCTGCAGCATTTTTCTATATCATTCCCAAATATTTTTCCTTTTTATCTTTATACTTGTCAACCCTGAAGGTCACAAGGAAACATGTATAAAGGGAAGAAGAACTGATTCCCTTGCAGAGTCTCCCACACCAGATATTAACGATGAGGAGAATGTGGACTCTTCCTCTTCCCCTGATGATACATTTGGAGAAATTTAAGAAACAATGTGATGGAGGGAGGGATGACAACTGGATTGCATTTAATCCCAATAGAGAACACTGCGAAAGGTATTTATTCCACTGAAAATTCATGCTGGGTGGCTTCTGCCAATGGTGGACATTTTAAAGGTGGAGTCTTTGCCCTTCCCAAAGATAGTAGTTTCTGGTTGGACATTCCTAAAACAGCTATTCTTAATAGGTTCATAAGTAAGTACTGGACTAATTGCCCTTGTGGGCCATTTTAAGCCTCACCGGTTTCTCTTTTTCTGCTCAAAACAACCTAGCCCATTTGGTTACAAATTGGCCTTACCCATTGCGGGGTCAAAAAAGTGAATAACCGGGATCATACCATAGATAATCTCAGGGGACCCACAAATGGAATAAAGCATTTAGGAGCTACATCTGTCCATTAGGGGGCAGTCCTGAGGTATATTTTTGTTTCACATTCTCTATATAGATCTAAGTTGCACTTGAAAATGGACAGGTATGAACTTTACTTTATGTGGATGCGGAATCGGTTCTATTGCAGTGGTATCCTCTGTGAAATATACCTGTCCCTCCACAGCATTCTGCTGATGTTGCAGAAGAGTTTTAGATTCCTAGACTCAGTAATTATAATTAATTTCTATTTAATGCTGAAACAGCTCTTAAGAAAGCTTCATTTCCTTAGAATGTAGCAGTTTGTTCCACTGATAAGGAATTAAGGGGTATGGACTTTTTGAGAGGCAGTTTTTTTGCATTCTCAATATTTTCTGTGACAGCTATGCACCACCTATCCCACAGAATTGATTTCTGATGAAAACTTCTCAATAAAGTGTACAGAGTTGTGACATTTATGAAATCACCTTTTCAGGTCCCATATCTATTTGTCCAATAAGAAAAATCACACCTGGAGAATATGGAAAAACAGAGGTATTCTCTCTCTCTCTGCTCTATTGGTGTGATGTTTTCACATCAGGTGCAATACTCCTTTTCAAAGAAGAAGAGTCCTCATTAAAATTTTATGTCATTGTAAATAACAACAAAAAATGTTAGCTTAGGTGAAACTCTAATTTCCAGGTTAACTGCCAGAAGAGTCATCTTTCCATGGGGAGAATTAAGTGATAACATCAGGACAGCCATGTAACATCTCTAAGTCTTTTCTGACTGTCCCATTTTGGAGACCATCTGGAGGAGTCTGTCTCTCTACTTTCCGGCATAGTTGATCATCACCAAGATACAATAGTAAAGACAGGAATATGCAGACTGTATGCAGTCTCCTATCACACTCCACACAACCCCAGTTGTTACACTCCCTAGGCTGAAGCAAAAAGAAAAGTGAACAGCCTTTTAATTAAAAGCCATCTAAGAGGCCTAAAAAAGACCAATACATTTTAGAATAATTACATCTGTTTCTTTTTAGTGCCAAAGAAAACACAGCCCTCAGGTCTATTCAGCACTTAACTGGCCTAAACAACTTTATTCCCAAAGAAACTTTTCAGATGGTCACAGTGTAGGTCATTCTTCTATGCTTATTAGAAGAATACTTGATGTCATTTTTGGACTTGCAGGAAACCTTATTGCACATACAAATAGCTAAGGAGTCCATGAGGTATCTTCAGTTTTGTGTGGGAGCCAGCTACTATCAGCTTACCACTCTTCAATTTGACATCACCACAGCTCCATGGATATTCAACAAGTGCATGTCCATTACAGCAGTGTAAGACAAACAGCAGAATGTAATAAAGTGAAATACGCAAAAGAGACCAACAACTGTAAATAAAATATGTGTAGTCACAACGCCAAAACCTTTTAATGATAAAGCTTTCGGATACAATCCTTTAGCAGTATACAAAATCTAACTACGAACATATTTAAATATATAATTTAGTATAATCACATATCACACAGCCAATAGAAAAATAAAAACAATAATTTCAAACAAATTTCCTTAACTTTTAAAATAGGTTTTAAAGAGACCATTTTATTTATACCAGGAGAATGGTCAGCATTTAAACGAACAATTCATTCATACTCTTTCATTTCAAATTTGTTATTTAAATCACTACTCCTTTGGTCTTTAAAAAAACACATCTAAAACTCTAAAGTTAAACACATGGGCATCACCATTATTCTTAAAGTGTTCAGCCAGAGCATTAGTCAAAACTCCCCTGTTCATCTCAGATTTATGTTCAACCATCCTTTCCCTCAATTTTCGGGTTGACTTCCCCACATAAAATGCTACACAGGCTTTGCAAGTAGCTAAATAAACAATATTGCTTGTATTACAAGTAGCATAACATCTCATTCTATATATTTTTTGTAACAGGATGTGAAAAACATACATCCTTACTTATATTTGCACAATTTGAACAACTGTAACAGGGTACAGTACCTTGCTTACTTGATAATACTTTTGACTGCTGAACGAAATGTTTATAGCAAAGACGTCTCTTTAAATTGGGACAATTTTTATAAGAAAAACTAGGGAAAGTGTTAATATAATGCAAGCGTTCAGGGAGAGACAACAAAAGCACCAATTCCCTTTTATTATAGCTTCTATAGCCCTACTAGATCTACTAAATGTAGTCACATAAAATAATTTTTATCATTAACGTCCCTAGAAATGTTCTGAAAAGGATGTGTGCAAGTAAAATATGCTTGTAGGGAGTCACCTTTTCAGAATAAATAATTGTTTACTTGAATGCTTCAATCTAGGTCTACTTACCAAGGAACTATTTGATTATTTTATTACTGAGATTCCTGTTATTCCTCGGATTCATGGCTTACCCAAGATCCATAAACACCCTACACTCCTACAGTTTAGACCGATTGTAGCTGGGAATGGTTGGTTGACTCAGTCTATGTCCATTTATTTGGACAAACAACTTTGAATAGCTCTTAATATGAGTACAGTTGTATTGAAAGATACTGAAAACTTTTTGAGAGATTTATATAATGTTACCAGTGAGGGGGATGTGTCAGATATTTGATTTTTAGTGACGATAGATGTTGTATCCCTGTTTACCTGCATTCCTAAGCAGAAAGGCATTAGTATGGTCAGGGCAGTTTTGGCTAGGAGTAATAAATTTGACATGAAGCATATTGACTTCTTGTGCATGCTTCTAGAGCTGGTCCTTGAACATAATATCTTTATATTTCAGGATAAATGTTACTGGCAACAATCTGGTGTGGCAATGGGGACCAGCCAATTTGGTGATATCAGAATGGGAATTCCATCATGTATTGGGACAACACAGAGGTCATATTGCCATATATAGATAGGTTCATAGGTAGGTACTAGGCTATTGGCCCTAGGGCCTATTTAAGCCTAGCCAAAAAATGTACCCTGGCTTTCGCCACCCAAGAAAATTATTTTCCTGTGTCCCTGTTAAGCAGAGCCACAGAAGTGATCCCTGGGTTTTGTTGATGACATGTTTATTGGTTAGAAAGGCAACAAGCAAGAGCTTGACTTGTTTTTTCATTCTTTAAATAATAGTAGTAATTTTTTGAAATTTACCCTCACTTGTTCCCAAGTCACTGTTGACTTTTTGGATGTGAACATCCGGCTGGAAAATGGCAAAATGCTGACCAGGATGCATAGGAAGGACTGTTATAGACCGTCATATCTTCACAGGTGGAGTATGCATCCACAACATAAATTTGGAAACATTGTGAGAGGTCAAGCCTTCAGGGTCTCGAGGTTGTCATGTACTACTTCTGACTTTAAAGGAAGTTTGTCAGATTTGAAGAAAGAGTTTGCCATCAGGGGTTATGCTCAAGTTGAAGTTGATCAAGCTTGTGCCAGAATAACCAACGAGCGTGAAAGTAGAGCATGTCCCTATTTTTCTGCTCTATATAGGCAATCAATTAGATCACCTCATAGGTATTGTTGTCCTCCCATTGTTTTGAAATTTTCCCATGGTGTAAATATGGTGAAAGTTATAGTTACCAGGAACTGGCATATTTTACAGACTGACAGCAGATGTTCTGATATATTAGCAAATGGCCCTAGATTTGTATATAAGAACCACAGTAATTTAAGGCAACAGTTATGTTTTCCTAGACATGTTATGTCTGGATCCCAAGTTTTGATGGGTACATCTAAATGTCAGAAATGCAATTTTTGTCTGTTTATAGATGAGTCTAGGTTCTTTAGGCACCCTGTCACAGGCTACTTGTGGAAGTTGAGGGCATCTGCTGATTGCTCCACTAGGAATGTGGTTTATTTAGCACATTGTCAGTGCTGTTATAAATTCTATGTCAGTAAGACAAACAGGAGCTTAAAAGAAAGAATTAGGGACCATGTGTATTGCATGAAGAAGCAATATGATTTCGGTGCCTTAGCGAAAGATGTTTTGCCCACAGGCCGTGAACACAACTTTGTCTTCCCGATATTATGTGTGATCAGCCCAGGTCTGCGAGGTGGTTATATAGTGACTAGTATTGAGGTGGTCGAGTTAGAGTGGATTTTGAGGTTGGGGGCACACCTAGCTATGGGGTTGAATGATCATGTCCCCATTAAGCCTGTGTTAAGGAATAAATGGCTGTAAGGTGTTTATTGTTGTTTGTTTACTTATTTATGAACATCTTTCATGTTTTATCTATTTGTGCTAATGTTTTTATTATTATTTTTTAGTTTTTATTAGATTTTATGTTAGCAAATATTATCTACTTTATATACCTTTAAGCTGAAAATGTGGCTGCATGAATGTTTGTTCTATTGGTTGTTAAGCTGTTTCTGATGATGTCAATTGCATATAAGTTTTTCTGTCACCATTCATGTTTGTCTGAAGAAGCGGTATGGTATTACCGTGAAAGTGCTAACTTTCTTTCTCTGTAATAACATTTTTTGGTACGATTACTTGCTGGTTCATCAAGTTTTTGGATTTAGCTGCATATCGAGCTGTTGTCTGTCTGCTTTGGGGAATTTTACAGTTTTACATTTTCGTTTGGTTGCTGCAGTTGGGTTTGTTTTTGTATTTTATGTGGGAAGTCAACTCAAAATTTGAGGAAAAGGATGGTTGAACATAAATATGAGATGAACAGGGGAGTTTTGATTAATGCTTTGGCTGAACACTTTAAGAATAATGGTGATGCCCATGTGTTTAACTTTCGTTTTAGATGTGGTTTTTAAAGACCAAAGGGGTGGTGATTTAAATAACAAATTGGAAACGAAAGAGTATGAATGGATTGTTCGTTTAAATGCTGACCATTCTCCTGGTATAAATAAAATGGTCTCTTTAAAACCTATTTTAAAATTTAAGCAAATGTGTTTGAAATGATTGTTAATTGTTTTTATTTTTCTATTGGCTGTGTGATATTATGTGATTATGCTAAGTTATATATTTAAATATGTTCTTAGATTTTTTTTATAATGATGAAGGATTGTATCCGAAAGCTTTATCATTAAAAGGTTTTGGAGTTGTGACTACACTTGTTTTATTTACATTACAGCAGTGTACCGTGGATGTCCAGGACCAATATTTTCCCCTGCAAAGATGTCTGCCTTCTACCTGCTTACTCCTTAGGATGACTGATATCCAGTTAGGAGCCTGTAATCGACATGGTCAAGTCATGAAGTATGAAGCAGAAACCCTCCCAGCTGCTCACATTCATAGAGTGGACTCTTTTTTATAAACACCCTTATTTAATTATCACTTGTAACACAGACAAATGTACAGTTATATAAAAGTAATCAAACCATATTAACAAGTTCACATTTCTAAACATTATACATAACATATATCATATAATCAAAGCAAAAGTACACAACTTAGTCAATTCCTGCCTTCTCTTAAACCTAATTTCTTCTCCAAAACATTCTTCTGTATGTGTTTTTCCACAATTTCCATTTCTTCTATGTAATTTACTTATAGCTTTTACTAAGGATCTCACTTACTGCTCTTTATCTCTGTTACAGTGTTCATTATTTCAGGTATAGTTGGTTTACATTATGATTTCCATTTTCTAGTCATTGCTTTTTTGGCAGCCATCAGAATTAAACTTAAGAAGTCCTGATTATCTGTAGACAATTATGTCCTGTACCCAGCTCAAAAATCATTTCCTTAGTTACACTCATTTGCTCACCCAGTATTCCTGATAGAGTATTCTGTAAGATTTTTTTAGTCTGCTGACTCATTTCACTCCCAAAACATATGTTCCTAGTTACAACTTTCTTCCACATCACACCATCAACATTTGCCATCTACCTGAGAAAAAATATTTTGGAGTCTAGTGTGGGGATAAATGTATCTATGCAAACATTTCCAGGGAAAAAATCCTAGATAGTCTAGATTTTGTTGAATATTTGGAAGACATACACATGTCCTCCCATGTCAATCTTTTTCTAAGCTCTTCTGATTGATTCCTTTAGTTATTGTGCAATATTTTATATGCTCTACTAATTATCCCCTTTTCAACAGCAGATAATATTCTAGATTCAGTTGAAAACTCAAACAGTGCAAGTCTTTCATTTAGGATTCCCCTACCCCTTTCTCTTTGTCTATACTCTCATATCCGTCCCTGACAGGAAGGCAATCTCTAGCCTGCAGTCTAAATGTCTTCTCGGCCTCTTCCCATTCTTCTACCTTTCCCTTCTAACTATTTGCTCCCAATACCTTCTTTGTTTTGCCAGCATCCTCCAGTAAATTCCATCCCCTTCTTACTTATTCTCTTTACCACTATTTGCAGTTATCCCTATCAGCCGAATCTCCTTTCTCCAATCCCATTTTGGTTTAGTTTTTAGTATACTTTCTGCTACTTTCTGAATATAATAGTCTGTATAACTGTTCTTCTTCTCCTTAAGGATCTGTGTCCAAAATCCCATTCTTTCCTTATTTCTTAAATTGTCCCCCTGCTTCATCATTATCCCTTTCCACTTTGAACTGCAGCTTTCTGCTTGTGTTACGTATACGAGTCTTAATTATGTAGCTCTAAAATTTCCTTTAATATCAGGTAAATATCCTTATTATTTTGGGATGATCACCTTATCCCACTTGACTCTTGCCCTCTTCCTCTCCCAGATAAAATCCTTTAACTCTTCATTAATTACTACTGACAGATTCTCATCAAGTTAATACAAATATGATTGACGTGTATAAGATTATAGGGACCAAAAACATTTTTACTGCTTGTATCCTGCTATCCATATCCATAGGCAACAACTTCCAATTCCACAGTTTTTATATTAGCTTTTGTTTACTCTCATCCCACATATCCTTAGCTGCCATAACAAAATCCTTTTTAATCCATACTCCAAAATTCTTATTTTATCATGTCCCCATAAATGTGGGTATTGCTGAATCAATTCATGTGTTGCAATATAGTTTATAGCTATAGCTTTTATTTTATCTTCATTCATTTTATATCCTGAAAATAACCAAGAACTGTCTCAGAATGTTCCACAATAGTGAGATGTCCTTTCATAGCTCCAGGAAGTACAAAATAATATAATCTGTAAATAAAACCAAATGTTCTTGAACACTATACCAATTTTATGTGTGAATTTCTGTGTCTCATTTTTTTTCCCGCAGTTTTATATAGAAAGCAAATGACAAACAAGTAAGAGTACACCTCTGTCTGGTTCCTCTGTTCAGACACAATGTATCAGAGAGGAATCCTCCCACTTTGAGTTTTGCCTCTGATCCCTCATATTTCCTTCTGATTAACCTTTGTTATTGTATCAGGAAATGCAAATGCTTCCATTGTCCTACCCATAAGATACCAGCTTACTCTGTTGAATGCATTTTCTGCATAAAAACCTGCCAAGAACAGAGGTATTTCCTTACATTCTGCTTCCCTCTGGATCATCATTGTTTTATTAATATTGTCAAATGTTTGCCTCCTCTCAAAAAAAACACACACATTGGTCTACATCTATCAAATTTGGCAACACCTTTGCCATTCCTTTAGCTATTATAGACATAAACACTTTATAATCATGGTTTAAAAATGAAATGGGCCTATATGAAGTTGGATCAGATGGGGATTTACCATTTTAGGTATTACAGCCAGCACAGTTTTTCCCAGGATTTTGATGCTTTCCCTGCTTTTAAAATGCTAAAGAAAACCTTACAGATCTTTATCACTTTCTTCTCCACTAGCTTCCAAACTTGCAACAGAATACCATCTATCTCCGGAGACTTTCCTGCAGATTGGTTATACATCACCACTAACCTTAGCATATTTATGTGTTCCATAAATATTTATGTTTGTGCTTTTTCTTAATTTCCCTACTTCTCTGCTTTACAGAGATTTTTCTAAAATTTCAGAAATATCTTTAACACCCCTAGGGGATCTCTTGTTATTTTTCTAGTTAAATGCTCCCTACATTTGGCAACAGCCCTTTGTATTTTCTGTTGCCTAGGTCATTGTATGAAAACTCTTTGTGCTATGGAATTATCAGGAAACACTTGCTTAATAGCAGTCTTTCTAAACTTGTGCATATTATCCAGATACTCCCTTATTTTCTGTCTAGCGTTCTGCCTTTGTGCCTCTTCTTCTGTGAGATTCCCCTTATTTTGTAATACTTTAACCTTGTCAGCCCCTTTAAATAATTCTTATTACCTCTTAACCAGATCTCTTTTCCTTTTATTTCTACTCTATTAATTCCTCTCTTTTTAACAGATAGGTGGGGAAGTGCTAATGTATCATCTTTACTTCATTACCCTGCATTTATAGCTTAGTAATTATTGGCACCTGATCTCAAATAGTTATTGGATGTGTATCAAAGTCCGGAATTAAATGGACATGTTGCTGTGAAATGTAATTTCTGTCTAATACAGCCCAATTATTATACCTTGGGGAATAATATATAAATTCTGTCCAAGTTCCTACTACTAAATCATGTCTTTCATACCAAATATTATCATACATTTCTTCAGAAATATATGCTTTTTTGTTATATTTTCCCATCTATGCCCCCAGATGCATCCTCATTGTTGCTAATCAAATTATAGCCTACACTCGTAAGTAATATTTTCAGCTGCAAGATAACTTCTCCCCAAAAATATCAAGCTACATAATAACAGTTTTAGGTGGAATATAAATACATGCTAGGGTTAGAAGGGTGGCCTAATGGTTAAGGTGTTTGCCTTACAAACACAAGGTGCAGGGTTTGAGTCTGACAAGGGATAATTGGCTAGGCTTAAAATGGCTTGCAAGGACAGTTAGTTTAGTACTAATCTATGAACCTAAGCCCCATCCCTTGCCAGTAGTCTCTTATCACCACAAATCTGCCATCATGATCATTGTTCCTCTTTTTTGACTACTGGAGCTCATCTAGCAATTAATAAGTATTTTTATTTTCCTTGTCCATGATATTATGCAGAATATCCATCCTGAAATCTTTTCTTTATCAAATTCACATGCTCACATCTTTCCAAATGTGTCTCCTGTAGTATTGCTACTTGTAGTCTGCATTTCTTAATATAATTAAATATTATTTCCTTTTTGTTCATTAACTATGAGTCCACTCACATTCCAAGATAATATGGAAAGTGTCAATATTATGGTAATAAGTCATTATTCCTACTTATTATATATGGCAGCTTTTTTAGATGTCTATTTTCAGGTTAATCTTTTAAACAGTTTTTTCTTCATCAGCATTAGAACCTATGTTACGTTTTACAAGATTTTTTGTTTTAATAAAAACACTCAAAAAAAAAAAACATAACCCCAGAACACCACTGTAACCTGTGAACTTAATACAAACACCCATAACCATGCACATCTTCAAATAATGAAGTTTAATTCTCCTAATAGGAACATTTGTGTCAAATAGACAGCTGCTAACATATGGCCTACTTAACCTGAAATTGAGGCTATCCATGCTAAGACTTATGTTATTGATTGTGCTTCTACTTACACTAATTGGTGTCTATTCTTTTTTATCTTTATTCCCACCTTCAGATTTGAAAACAACTGGTATACTTTCAGAAATAATTAACTTTTAGCCTTGAAGAAACCAGCATACCGCTCAACAATACAGATTTTTGTGCAATGTCCAGATTTTTGCCTCATATTTTTGGTGTGTTCCTCCTAAAATCTGTACCTTTCTGGCAAATAGCTGATGATTAAAGTCATTAAATAATGACAAACATTTGTGTTTAAGACTCCACATCCTTCAGAAAATTCATGCTAATGCAAAACTTATTATTCTATCATCTTTCTAAGTTTGTAAGAGTAATATTTAAAATCTGTCCCTATTTGTCTCCCATCATTTTAGACTTTGTCCAGAATTTTTGGACTAAGAGGTTGAGAGGTATGAAAACCGGTGTTCTCATTTTTATTACCCTATTATCACCTCATCTCTTTTGAAATGTAAGAAAAAAAAAAGAAAAATGTAGTCCTCTGCTGCAGACTGAAAAAGAAGTCAAAACTTATTGCTAAATGAAAACTTTTCATCTTATTCAGTGTTCTCATATTTACTTCTTATCACTTAAAATGTGTTATTGGATTAAGCCATATATATTAATACAGACATTCTGCTATGCAAAAGTAAGAGAAAACAAATCAGCTCTACATATATTATGAGCTGTGTACTTTTACTCCCCTACCCCCCACCTCAACAACCCAAGACCACAGCCTATTAATTTAAACATGCTTTTGTCTAGCTCTTCTTCTGTTTTTGTTCACTGTAATGACTACATTTCTTACTACCAAAAAAGATGAAAGAAAGAGAAGAGGAAGAAGAGAAAAAGACATCTTTTTCTTTAATAACTTTATCACACACAAGAACAATTAAAATACTTTACTATAAAATATACAATATACATTGTGAAAGCTTCTTAGAAATACTAATAACAGAAATTGCTTTTCTTACAGTTACCCTTTTCTTTCTTCTTCCCTTCCCCTCAGAGTCCTTTTAAACATTAATGAACTTAAGTAAGGCAAATGCTTTTCATTCATTCACACATTTAACAAAGTCAGCAAAAGTCCACTCTTTCCACTTTTTCTTATACAACCATATTTAACAAATGCAATTGAGGGCTCTGCTTTCTCACACATATTTACTAATTTATGTGTTGCTGATCTTTTTCCTACTCTTCTCCATCTCCTAACTTCAGATTCTGGTTCAATTCCAAGGTACTCCAAATTCTTCTGGTCAGCTTCTGTATTTTTCTCTGTCTTTCAAGTGCTTTCCTTTGGAACAATGGAAAGATTTCACTGGCAGGGTCTCTCCATGTGCTTTATTATCAGAAGAAAGAGAAACATAGTCCCCTTTTGCTTGATGGCTCATTTTCTTGGCAAACTTTGCATTTCCTCCTTAGACTTTGATCCTCCAGGAAAAAATATTCTGAAGGCAGCTGGATACAGCAGTTTGAATCTCACACCTGCTTCTCAACATTCCCTGATTACTGGAATAAATTTGGTTTCTGTTCTGCCTGGTGTACAGTGAATTTTACTCAGACTGACAATATCACTGACTGTTTTTTCTCAGTTTCTGTTTTCACACTGTGAGAGCTAAAGTTCAGCTTTTGATCAGTGTGCAGCCACCTTGGAAGTTGTCCTAGGCTGTACTCTTGATACTTTAATGTGCAGATCCTTCCTGTCTCTGGACAAGATTAAGCCTTTCCAGTACAAGGTTTCCTGACACTTTGATTTACAAACAGCCACTGGCCACCTTTGTCTTACATTCCTGGGCTTGGTGGCAGCAGCAATTCCTATGACTTAATTTGCCAGATTTCACATACATGTCTTTTACTGGAAAAGTCTGAGCATAGTAGTCACAGATGTCAGACCCAATATCTCAACAGGTCTAAAGTTCCAGTCTGAAAGTCACATCTACTGTAGTGAATATTATTATTCAGTTGTATACAAGGCAACCCATTCCAAATGTTCATTTTATTGGTGATGTCATCACAGATGCTTTTACCCTCTTCTTTCCTTACTAGGCATAGATAATTATGTTTTTTGTTACCTTCCATGATGAAATACTAGAAATCTGATGAGAAAGGTTTTCTCAGTGCATTATGGGATAAGAAGAGAGACTCAGTAAGCTGCGGAAGTTTTATGTGTTGAACTATCCTATCACCTACCTGCATTAATTCTTCAGTTATGGAGGATGGACCTGCTTTTCCACAGCCAACTCTACCATAAGTACATACCTTTTATTTTATGTCTGCTAGCTTCAGCCCTGCACTGGACACCCTTGTTCTTTCCACACTAACATGACCCACACAACAAGATGCAGTTTCTGCAATGTCCTAGTGGCAAAGTGTGGTGGGATTTGGGTAAATAACCAGTCAATAAGCACTGATACATTTATTTACAAATATTATACCTGGCTATTGTCTTACATGGAATGTGCCTGAGTAGGCCTTAAATCATGTATGCCCCTATACCTGTAGAGCTTGCAAAGCACCACCAATGTCCAATTAAAGAGATATTGGGTTCAGCAACAGACTCATGTAGCCATCATCAAGGTGTAACACTTCTCTAGCAAGTCCTACTTCCCATGACTGGGTTAAGATCTTATAGGTTCATAGATATATATAAGGCCACCAGGGCCTTTATAAGCCTTGCTGTCTAACCCAACTAATTTGGGTTCTCTTTGACCTTGGGTGTCTGTTGGTGATGTTATTTGGAGGTGGCAAAGGACTTTATGAAGAGGTATGTTAATTAGGTAACATTTTGCTTACTGTCTGGTTCTGTCCATTAGAGACATGGTAGTAAGACAGGGTCTGAGTTTACAATTTGCCATCCAACGGTCAAGATTACATTTGAACAGGGTCAGGGATGAACTCTGCTTAACATGAATGGGGAGCCTATTCCATAGCACAGGGATCCTTTGTGACACATATTGGTCTTGCCAGCATGTTCTATTTATTTTGTGGGCTAAGTTAAAATACTTGGTTCTAGTGTTTCTAGTGCTGTTTACTTTGTGGATATGCAAAAGCCCCATTAGGGCTGGATCTAAGGATGCCTTATCTGCTAAACACAGATCACCACTGAGTAATCTGTAGGAGATTGAGTATAGATATAGAGCCTTAAGACAATCTGTGTAGAACATTATGTTAATACTCTGAATTTTCCTGGTGAAGAATATCTGTGGGCATTACAACTGTTGCACATGCCTGGTCACTTACATGCTATAGGGGACATTGTACTCAATGATATGACTGCTAAGGGCTGAGTAAAGTGGTACTGTACCTTCCTTGGAACCGGATGACATACCCTTACTTACAAGCTGGGCAAAATAGAATGACTTTCTTATTGTCTTGACTATGTGTTGGTTGAAGGCAAGTTAACTGTCTATACATACTTCCAGATCTGTAACCACTGGGCCAACTCTTTGGGGGGGTTTTATCAATAGAGTAATTAGCTTGTGTGGATATTTTCCCAGAGTCTTACTATAATGCACTTCTTTACATTGAGTTTTAAGCTGTGGCTTTGGCATCAGTCATTTGTCTGTGTTAGGCCCTCTCGCAGGATGTGTTATGGAGGGAGTCTATGATAGCTCCCCATTTAAATTCATCTGCGAATTTGGTGAGTCTGAAGCACTTGCATTAGCTTTGGCTTCCAAGAAGTAAATGCCAAACAGGACTGGACCCAGAACGGAGCACTGATATACTCTGCTGGTGACCGGTCTCTTGGTGGAGGTGGTGGAAGTGGTGGAGGTGGTCATATCAGTCCTGCCTTCTTTGGTCCTATCTGTGAGCCAGTTGGCAATCCAGTAAGTTATGTAGGGATTTATGCCTAGTTCGGTGAGTTTGTCAACAATACCTGAATGATTGTATTGAACATCTTTGCCAGGTCCAGGTAGGTGGTATGCAATATCTTCCCCTCATTCATAGCCATGGTGATCCTCTCGAAGAATTCTACCAAGTTAAATAGGCAAGACCTTCCCTTGACAAAGCCAAACTGGGATGGATCCAGTGTCTGTAGGTTGCTAATGTCCTTGTTGATCATTTCCATAGTACGTTGTTGCATGGCTTTGCATATATCCATTCAGTCTGTTTCAAATCCCATTTGCAGATTCATCACTTTCACCCCAAGAAATTAACACCACTGCAAAACCAGTGAAAAAGCTGACTACCTCTGAAACAATGTGCTGACTTTTTTCTTGCCTCTCAACTGTTTAATCGTATCAAGAATGACATCTTCCCTCCACTAACTTCCAGACCATTCAGAGATGAAATACATTACATATCTTAACCTCTCAATTCCTCTCCTCCAAACCCCCCCAAACTAGTCTTCACTGAACAGAACATACTGACTCAGGCCTTGGTCACAAACTGTGAGATTCTTTCCCTTCTTTTCTGAAAGATCATTCCTCTTACCCCATGTCCTATTCACAAATAAAAGAACATTTCAATAGAGTAGGAAAATGTATCTGTCTCTCTGATCATATAACTTAACCTCTCCATTCCCTTTGTCTTTTACATACCTTGCTCTGATTCTATTTTTAATTGTGATTCTTTCAGTATGTCATCTCTGATTTCCACTCTCCATATAATACATTCATGTAGTTTTTTTCACTCACTCTGTATGTAATGTCATTTATCTATTGTCATTATTCTCTCAACTATGGCATTCACTTTGTATATAATATATTTATATGTTGCATTTTGTTATTCACTCTCTAGATAATTCCATGTAACTCTTCTGCAATTATTGTGTTCTCCCTTGCTTGAGACTGAAATTGTTTCAGTGGGATCAGTGCTTTATCCCAGTTAAATTCAGAATAAAAATAAAATAAAATAAAATAGAAATTGGACATGTCAGACTGTTGGGTCTGTAGTTTTCTGGACTCGGTTGATGGACTGCCTTTGTGAAGACGGACGACTAACCTGTTTTCAGGTTCTAGTTAAAATGTGCATCAAGTGGTCCTGAAAGGTCATGTTTTAAGTTGTTTAGGAAGCATCCTGGACTGTGACTGGGGCCCACTGAGGCAATGTTTTTGATCTTGGCAAGAGCCACCAAGACCTGCTCTCTGCTTTTAGTTGGGGGGAATATTCCAGAAGGGATTCAGAGGGGGTAGTAGGGTGGGGGGATGAAGTTTGAGCTGAATTTGTTGGCCAGCTAATTTGCTATGTCTCATTGCTCAGTGTAGGTGGCTCCATTTACCAATAATTCAGCATGCTGATGTGTGTGTTGTCATTAAGGTTTTGGATATAGATGACGAAGGCCTTGTGATTTTCCTCAGCCAGCAAGGCTATTCTGATCTAGTAGATGTCTTTTGCTGGATTTAATGAATTCTCTTAGTTTCTTGTTTAATTTAATCAGTGAGCTCTTATTTTTATGAGAGTAACTCTTTCTGATTTTGGCCATAACTTTTTTAATTTTGTTATATACCCTGTTAAGGTTGGGATTCCACCAGTGTGGTTTGCTTTTGGTTTTGGTTATGGGCTTACTTCTGGTTGCTATGGTGGCTTCTAGGCAGTCATTCATGTTTGCACAGGCTTTCTGTAAACAATTATGCATATGTTACTTTGATCTCAGAGTTTGGGGAGGATGGGCATTGACTTTTGACAAACTGTTGTGCAGTAGGATGTAGTCTGCTTTAGAATAGCTCATAGCTGTTACAGGTTTAGTTGGGTTTTCTGAGTTGATTTTTATATTGAAAGAGACAGCTTTGTGATCAGACTTCACCAGTGATGATGTGACATGGGGGGGGGGGGGGGGACTGCAGTGCTCTCCCATGTTGGTAAGTAACAGGTCCAGTATGTTTGAACCTCTGGTTGGAGTGAGTGCTATCTGATCCAGGGTATTTGTGCTAATAATCTCCGAGAAACATTGTGACAGTGAGTTTGAAGCAGTGTGTTTAGTTAAAGGCTTGCATTTGGTGGTATTCTGAGGGTCTCCAGTAGGTCTAGGTATGAGTTATGAGATTGTTACGGTATAGATTGGGACCTATAGTTAGCTAGAATATTGTAGGAGAATTTATCTATGGTGACTTGTAGGTGGACGGACTCTAGGATATCATCCTGTTTAAACAACCTAGAGGCATATTTGTTGCTGATATACGTCAAGACACTACCACCTTCAGACTTGGTCTATGCTGCTGTTGGTCTAAATGTATGGAAGGCACTGCTAGAGTATTTTCTCTGGCTTTAAATCAAGTCTTGGTAACGGCATGTGTCTATATTCTCCATAGTGAGGAGATCTTGTAGGGTGTGAAGTTTCTTGCTGTGGCTCCAAGCACTGAACAGTGACACCTAAAGGCTGGATTAAATTTTTGAAATTTAAAGTTTGTCATTTTGGTATTATCTTAAAAAGACTCTATGGGGTGGTGGGGGTGGATAATCTTTTAGCCAATATCCAAAAGCCCAGGGAAAGACAGGTGCAGACCATCAATGGCAAAGCAATAACGACTGTTAGCCATGTCCTTCCATGCTGAAAGATATTGAATTCCTATGGAGTGACATCAGAACTAAGCCAATTCTTAAAATCTATAATTTTTTTATTCATAGTGTGGTATCTTCCTTGGTGAAGGTAGAATGCTGCACAATGCAAGGCACATACTTTTTGGTGACATGTATTCTGAGAGATCCATAATGTCTATTTTCATATAGTCCAGTGAGGTATGTCTGAGGTCATTTACACCTACATGGACTATGATAGAATCATATTTGTACCTGTGTTGCAGTGACATGAGTGCATGCATAATATTGTAGACCCTGGCTCCAGCTGACCATTACCTTCTCCTTGTCTAGTCCTAGGTAAAGTGTTTGCTTGCCTTCTGGGCTTCGATCTTGGGGACCTCCGGGTGTAGACTTATATAAAGTGTTTGTTTTTGCTTTGGGTATATGCTTTAGAGACTGTTAAAGATAGGCACTGCCATTTGTTGACTTAGGAGTCTTTGAGGTTTGGGAATGTTTCTTTTAACTGCCTCAGCATAAGATGGTCTGTGTGTGTGGTAAGCATGGAAGATATATTGTGTGTGCTCTTGACAACCTTGTTTGTAAGTGAGATTGTTACCTTCAAGGAAGGTGTCTACATACATCTCTCGCATACTGTGTTAGGTTCTTTAAATACTAAATGGTTGATTGAGGACATGAGACAATTGCTACACTGTCTCAGGATGCCCACAAATACTAAGCTGGCCACAAAGACATTTGGAAATTGCATATCCATGTTGTCTTGACCTGTGTTAGTGTCGTCACAAACACACTTCATTTATAGCAACATAGCATGGTATTTAATAAATCTGAATGAATTTAATGAAATTTAATCACTCTTGATGTAAACTGGTACATCTCTAATCTTACCTGGCCACCTGATACTATGAATGTTAGTCAAACGTCAGACATCAGCAATGCAATTAGGAACAAACATTGCACTGACGAGCTGCATCAGACATAGACTTAGAGATGGAATAAGTGAGATCCATCATTAGAAAGGTGGAGGGAAGCCAAACGCAGAAGAACTGAATAGATAATGAATGGTGCGAGAGAGCAATAAGAAGGTTTAGTCTTGTTACAGACTTTTATCGTTGAAGTCAAATAAAAGCACTCATTTGCTGTGTTGTCTGAAATGAGGTATATAAGAGGGACGGCTTTCTGAGTTAAGGAACGAGAAGAAAGGAGCGAGTGAATGTGGCTTTTAGACTGGAATGTTATAATATAGGACTATGTAATCTTCATATGAACATTAATCACCCATTTGAAAAGCAACTAGAACATTTTACTCCATTTATATAAAAAATAATTTGAGGAAGTAGTTGGGGAAAGGTTTTTGTAAAAATGTCATACTGGAGGTTAAAACAAGGAATTTATTTATATTGTTTCATCATAAAAATGTGAGAGAAAAAATCATTTCACAAAGTGAATATACTAAATATATTTCTGAGTGAAGATGTCATTCTTCTTAACAATAAAATTGTTTCCTCTTAATTTACGATAATGTGATAGTTAAAGTGTGACTCATTTTTCAAAAATGAAGTCTTCAAAGAGCAGTTAAGGTTCAGCTGATGCAGTGAGCATGTAGTTGGCAAGTTGAAAAATCATCAAGAAATTTATTAAATATCATGTCATCACATTAACTATGTTCTGTTGAATCAACCTAAGATTAGTTACACCTCTCTGATTTTTCTATATTAAGAACTGTGACTCGAAAAGGATAAAAAAAAATAAATAAAAAAAAAAAGATCAGATATCAGAAGTAACAATTCCATATCCAACATGAAACAGCATATAATAAATCCAAAAAACAAATCTGGACCCAAGCTGATGGATCTTATGGCCTTATCCTTATTAAGACAAAACAGCTTCAAAACAGCAAGCACTTTTGCACATAAGTGTTTTCTCAAGCATATAAAATGCAGACTAATACACACTCAGATTTAAATAGGCAGTGTAGTGATATCACTAAAACATAATTATTCACATCAATGTCTCAGTTTCCTCCTAGTCAGAATAGGTTGCAATGTGTAGCATTCATTTAAACCAGGTGATAAAGTTTCATTTAATCAAGTTATTCAATCATATTCAATACTTTCCATATACATTTTAACATTTGTGATGCTTTGCTAATGCATTGTATAAATTACCATTCTTAACATCATATAAGAGTCGATATATCCTGTCTTTAAAACTTTTACTTTTACCAATATAAAACGCTGTACAGCTTTTACATACAGCAGTATATAGGGTATTTGACAGTATTACAATCTGCAAACTGTTTAACAGTATACTTCTTCCAGTAACTAGGTGTATAAAATGTGCAGTCTGTTTTATATATATGCAGTCATTTTATTTCATACAAGGATATGTAACTACTCTCTGCTTTTGATATCTTACACTACACTGACTTCTATAACATAATTGTCTTATCAAGTTCAGTTTATTCAAATATAACCTTAGGTGTATCTCTAGCCAATTTTTTAATACCAGTATGTAATATAAGGATATGCCACTTTCATTTAATAATATCACAATAATTATTTATAGCCCTTGCATATGTTAATAAAACCCTCATCTGCTTAGGACATTCTCTGCAGGGGAGAATGTGTGTAAAAAAAGTAAAATAAATGTGAGAGATAAAACAATAAAGGAGAAAGACATGCATAATTAAAAAACAGAGAAGGGGGGGGGGCAAAACAGAAAATAGACAATAAATGCAGACATCATGTTACATGCCATTTAATTTATTAAACAATTTTACATTATAATTAAATCTGTGTTGAAGTAAAACTTGGTGTATGTGAAGTGCTTCTGCATACAATGGGAGTACTCACTTGAGAAGTGCGTATGTACTTTGGAAAAGGATATGAGTAACTCTTATGCATACTTCTGATAAATTCATATGGGAAGTGCTTGTGAGTACTTGGAATGGGAGTGTGTTCTTCTCTGGTTATGTACATATTTCTTTGCCTGATATTTAATACAGTCCTAAATACACCCTTTCTAAATATTAAGAATAATCAGTTAAATACAAAATAATGACATTTATATTGACATATCTATCTCACTGCAGTTCTTTCATCTACAATGTTGTTAAAATATTTCCTTACGACCACTAAAGAAAGCAGGTTTAGATAGAGTACAGCAGTTTTACACTAACATATTTTCCCTCTTATTTATACTAATGTAATGATTTAACTTAATTTGTTTAAGTTAAGTGGTGTAAACATCGTATACACATTTCAAAATAGTTTAAGATAGAATAATGCAATTCTGGAGTGATATATATATATATATATATATATATATATATATATATATTTAGATGATTTACATTCAGTTGGTCAACTAACACATACGTCCACACCCTGAAAGTAAACCATTCTATACTGAACTGAAAAATCAACTACCCAGTACAGAAGAACCTTGGTGCATGCAACTTTGAAGCATTGTTTATAGCAGGAGGCAAGCCATGTGGGGTGCTATGCATCTCATGCTCCCTGTTAATTATATATACCAACTCCAAGATCGCACAATTTCTGGGGATATTCCTTACATGAGGAATATCGATCTTGCACACTTGTTAGCTATCTGTATGATTGCAGTTGATTAAACAGATGTTGACTGAACTCCTCCCTGCCAACCAATCTGATGGAATATATATATATATATATATATATATATATATATATATATATATATATATATATATATATATATATATATATATATATATATATATATATATATATATATATATATATAAATAAATATATATATATATATATATATATATATATATATATATATATATATATATATATATATATATACAGTGGATACACACCCCTCTTAAAATGCCAGGTTTTTGTGATATAAAAAAAATGACCACAATAAATCATTTCAAAACTTTTCCCACCTTTAATGTGACCTGTGACCTGTAGAATTCAATTGAAAAGCAAACAAATCTGTTAGGGGAGAAAAAATATATATAAAAAAAACATACAATAAGCTGGTTGCATAAGTGTGCACACCCTTAAACTAATACTTTGCTGAAGTACCTTTTGATTTAATTGCAGCATTCAGTTTTCTTGGGTAGGAGTCTGTCAGGATGGCACATCTTGACTAGGCAATATTTGCCCACTCTTCCTTGCAAAAGTGCTCCAGATTTGTCAGATTGCGAGGGCATCTCTTGTGCACAACCCTCTTCAGGTCACCCCACAGAGTTTCTATTATATTTAGGGTCTGGGCTCTGGCTGGTGCATTCCAAAACTTTAATTTTCTTCTGGTGAAGCCATTCTTTTGTTGATTTGGATGTATGCTTAGGGTCATTGTCATGTTGAAGGGTCAAATTCCTCTTCATCTTCAGCTTTCTAGCAGATGCCTGAACATTTTTGGCCAAAAGTGACTGGTATTTGGAACTGTTCATAATTTCCTCTACCTTGACTAAATCCCCAGTTCCAGATGAAGAAAAGCAAGCCCAGAGCATGAAACTGCCACCACCATGCTTCACCATGGGGATGTTTTTTGGTGATGTGAAGTGTTGTTCTTGTGCCAAATGTACCTTTTGGAATTGTGGCCAAAAAGTCCAACCTTGGTGTCATCAGACCATAATGCCTTTTCCCACATGATTTTGGAAAATGATGTATTGTTTTGCAAATTTTAGCCAGGCCTGGATGTTTTTCTGTGTAAGATAAGGCTTACGTCTTTCAACCATACCCCATAGTCCAGACATATTAAGAATACGGGAAAGTGTTGTCACATGTAGTACACAACCAGTACTTGCCAGAAATTCCTGCAGCTCCTTCAGTGTTGCTATCTAAGTATCTTGGCAGCCTCCCTAACCAGTTTTGTCTTGTTTTTTCAACAATTTTGAAGGGATGTTCAGTTCTTTGCAATGTCACTGTTGTCCCATATTTTCTCCACTTTTTGATGACTGTCTTCACTGTGTTCCATGGTATATCCAGTGCTGTGGAAATTGTTTTGTACCCTTCTCCTGACTGATATCTTTCAACAATGAGATCCCTTTCATGCTTTGTAAAATCTCTCTGCAAACCATGGCTTTTGATGTAGTAGGCAACTGAGTAAATGTCAGAAAAATCCTACTAGGACAGCTGAACTTTATTCGGGGTTAATCAGTGTCTCTTTAATTGATGGCAGTTGTGTGCCCAAGAAGACTGAATGCTGTAATTAAATCAAAAGCTGCTTCAACAAAGTATTAGTTTAAGGGTGTGCACACTTATACAACCAGCGTATTGTAGATTTTTTATTTTTTATACTTTTCCCCTAACAGATTTGTTTGTTTTTCAAATGACTTGTACATTTTAAAGATGGGAAAAGTTTTGAAAGGATTTACATGATTTATTGTGGTCTCATTTTTTATATCACAAAATCCTGGCATTTTAACAGGGGTGTGTACACTTTTTATATCCACTGTATATGTGTGTATGGGTGTGTGTATAAAACATGTCATCCAGGTATCATCCGTAAAATGACATCAAAAAATGGGATTTCTTTATTAAGTTGAACCCTGATCTTTTTAAAGAACAAACATGTTTTTTGACTATTGACGTGATTTGTCTTTTCTCATGTATTCCGCACAGGATTGGATTAGAGTTTTTTGAGGAAGCACTATTAGAACATCAACTTTTTGATATTTCTGAGATATGTTTGTTGGTAGCCTTGATGGATTTTGTGTTGAGTTACAACTTTTTATATTTTGAAGGAGAATACTGCAAACAGGTGAGTGCCGTAGCAATGGGGGCAGCCTGTGCCCTCATTTTTGCCAACTTGGTAATGTTAACTTGGGAGAAAAGATTTATTTTCCATTCAAGATTCACCTTGTCTTGGTCATTTTATACCAGATTCTGGGATGATATGTTTTTTATTTGGACAGGGAACCCCTTGGAAACCAAATCTTTTCTTTTATACCTATCCTGTACCACAGATATTTTGAGATATACACATGGCACGAATCCACAGATCCCTCATTTCTTAGATGTTCAACTTACAATGGAACCTGGTGTACTAACATCTAGTGTATTTAGGAAAGAAACATTCTCTGACTCCTACCCTCACTTCAACAGTGGTCACCCCATGCACTGTAAGAGAAACCTTGTGAAGGGTCAGTTCATTTGGGCTGCTAGAATGACATCTAATGATGAACTCTTTGAGAAGAAGTTAGAGACTATGACTATTATGTTTTTGGATAGGGGTTATGCCCCCAACTTATTACAGACACGGAAGAGGAAAGTTATGGGGGAAAGGGAGACTAAGTTTCAGTGCATCCTAGGTAAACCCCACTTGTTGAATGAAATTTGAACTGTTATACAGTTGGATTCAAATAATTTTCACCACAGGATGGCCATCAACTATGATGGATAAAGTACCATGGTGAGAAATATTATTAACCACAACTGGGCTGTCTTGAAATCTGACAAGGACCTTTATCAATATTTGGGTGATAGGCCAACTTTTATTTACAAGGTCCACAAAAACATTAAAGAAGTTTTGGAAAAGGGCAAACCAAATTACAGGACAGGTTCCGCTAGATGTGAGAGATGTAATTACTGTCAGTACATGGTTGAGAAGAAAGAGGTCACGTTAAACAACTACTGTCAAACAACTTATCACCTTGAGGTGACTGCAATTCAACAGGGCTACTTTATTTAACACTTTGCAGCCTATGTTGCTGTTTTTACATAGGTAAGACTGAGAGGAAATTGGCCAAATGGATTTATGAACATTTGTATGACCTGAGAAAGACCAATCTGAATAATGCACTATGCAGACATTCCATTTCTTGTGATGGTTTTAAGAAATTTGTATTTGACATCTTAGAAATTGTCCCACTGGTTGCCAGAGGAGGGGCCTGGGAAAATAGATTGGAATACAAGGAACTCCTCTGGCAACTTAGGTTGGATGCTATAGTTAACCCAGGTCTTAATGACCATGTTTCATTACAAACAGTATTGAAAGTGAGAGCAGCTAAACTATGAAGTGGAACTTTTATTTTGAAATTTATGTATAATGTTTTATACATTTTTTAAATATTGTTTTATGTTTGTTCATATTTTCATACCCTCTTATGTTTCTTTCCTTCTTATTGAAGAATTGTTAGGGACGTCAACATTTGGGGTGGGTGTACTTAAGGGAATGTTTTTAAGGGCAAGTTTGAAGTGTCAACCTTTAGAACACTTTACATGCTTATGTGACACCCTACACTGGCCCAGTAATCAAGGAGCCTCAATCCTCACCACTGGCAACAGCTAGGGGACATGCACACTGGTAGGATGACAAGTGCACACAGAGTAAAGTGGAATTTCCCTTAAGAGCACACAGAGATCGCAGTCAATCTGGGACTGGTTTCTTCCTCTTTCTTCAGATTCCCAATAAGACTATCCACTGGCACAGCTGAGTGACCAAGCTAAGACCTCCAGCACCCTCTCTGTGCAACCAGTGCTTCGTGTCCCTGCCCAAATAGCTGACACACACACACACACACACACACACACACACACACACACACACACACACACACACACACACACACACACACACACACACACACACACATACACACTTTGAGATTTGACACACACATCTGGGGAAGGCTAGCAAAGGCTTACTAGCTATGCCCCTTTCTGCCCAGATTATAAGGTAGCTCCAGCTGGCACCAGCTATTTATCAGCTACCTAAGGCCCTTAACAAACGGTGTCCAATCCTACTGTGTAATGTTACTTGTTGTGTCTTTTGGCTTTTCCGGTTAGGGGTTGCCAGAGCAGAAATCCGGTCCGCTAGTGATTGGCAGTAGATTTTTACATGCCGAGTTGCCAGCTCTGATGCACAACCTTCAATGAAGGTATGCTCATTCACGCATGTCTCCACACAGAAGACGCTCTAGCTGAGAATCGAACAGGACAGCATCTTACTGTGAGGTGACAATGCTACAGCAGCACCAACCTACTGTTTAATGTTACTAATAATCCAAATGGTAGGCTGACCAAGACTTGTAAGGCTATTTAAGAGTGGCCTGTATAGTGTCACCAAATACATATGCAAGTACTCTAACAGCTTAAATATGTCTCACAAATATCAGCCACAAAGATAGGTTTAAATATATTTAATGTTTGTCTTTTCGGCTTTTCCCAGTTAGGGGTCGCCACAGCAGAACTCCAGTCCACTAATTATCGGCAGTAGATTTTTATGGTGCTGAGTTGCCAGCCCGACGCCTACCCTTCAGCGAAGGCACGCCCATTCACGTATGTCTTTCGTTTGCCACTCAACCGTGGGGAGGACATGCAGACTCCACACAGAAGGCACGCCAGCCGAGAATTGAACAGGTGAACTTCTTGCTGTGAGGCAACAATGCTACTGCTGTACCACAGTGGCTTTATAATTAATAATAAATAATAAAAAAACAAGACAATACTTAGTCAATCAACACACTAACTTCAGAGTTCAAAATCACAGGAAATATTTTAAACAACATTGCAGGACAGTCTGAAATAAATACAGAAAACATCTAAACTTATCTTTATTATATTCCTATCTATATCCAAGACAGATACTATGCCCTAAATCTTACTTACAGTAAGGCAAGTGCAGATGGTGATGAGTGGATGTTCTTGCTAGGTCCAAGACAAAATACAAAATGCACAGCCTCTCTCTGAGTTCTTAAATTAATATCACTTTTACTGCTGGATTAGCTTGGATGACATCACTTTTTGTCAGCTGACTTCATTTCACAGGCTAAAACAGAAACTAACAGAATGTATCTTCTCTGTGTTAAAAATACATATCTCTCAGATGTTTGCAGATCTTGGAAGTTATAAAACAATAAAGTGCTTTTACATTTGAAACGTAGTAATTATTTCTCTATCAAGACAACACAAAAACTTCTGGCTCTAGACATTGTGTCTGCTACACTGAAACTGAGAGAGAACTTTTATAGCACAATCATAAAGCAATCTAACTTCAACTTATTTTCTGTTTTAAGTCAGCAGGACATGCTGTGATTACATTTTAGCTCAGTACATAACATACAGTTCTGTATAAATCATATCACTATTCACAAATGACATAGAATTATTTACAAAATTCTAGATAGCTGGGTTGTCAATATTTCCCTATATCACATTTCTTTACCCCCCCCCCCGAAAACTCAAGATAGCTTTTCAAGTGACCCTTGAGAAACATTGCTTGAGAGGGTTGAGCCTATCTGGGAATACCTTACCCTATTCCCTGTTTTGAGAGCCCATCTGCATTGGCATTGCTAACCCCACTGAGGTGCTGCATGTCATATCATATCATATGTTTGCAACCCTAGGCTCCCCCTTAGTAACCTGGCATTTTGCTGGTTGGCTCAATGTAGTGGTGTTAAGGGATTGTGGTCTGTTACTACAGTGAATTTCCTTCCATACAGATATGGCTGAAGTTTCTACAGTGCCCACACTATGGCTAGGCGCTCCTTTTCTACAGCTGCATAGCATTCCTCCCTGGATTGGAGCATATGACTGAGATATACCACTGGGTGCTCCTCTCCCTTTGAGGAAACCTTGCTAAGTACAGCCCTCACCCGATGGTTTGAAGCATCCACCTGCACAACAAATTCTTTGATGTGATCTGGACTGGATAACACAGGGGGACCTCCAAAAGCTCCTTTAAGCTTCTGGAATGCCTGCTCTCATGTTAGGGTCCACACTACCTTATCTGGCTTGTTTTTCCTTGTCAGGTCTGTGAGGGGAGCAGCTATGGTACTACAGTTGGGGACAAACTTTCTGTAGTACCCTGCTGTCCCTAAGAATGCCCTCACCTACTTTTTGGTAACGGGGCAGGGCATGCCTGAATGGCTTCCACTTTGGCAGGTTCTGGCCTGATCTTACCACTCCCCACTCTATGTCCCATGTAGGAGACCTCTGCCCTATCCCCCTGACATTTGCTGGGCTTAATGGTCAACTCTGCCCTCTGTAGTCTGCCAACCACCTCCCTGACATGCTGAAGGTGATCTTGCCAGGAATGGCTGTAGATGACAATATCATCTAGGTAAGCAAGGGTAAAATCTCTTGCTCCTGCTAGGATATGATCTACCAGCCCCTGGAAAGTTGCTGGGGCATTTTTCATCTGTAAGGGCATCTTCGTGAACTCATACAAGCCAAAAGGATTCACAAATGCTGACCTCTCTCTAGCAGTGGGAGTCAAGGGCACCTGCCAGTAACCCTTGGTAAGATCAGTAGTGGTAAGATACTTTGCCCCACCCAGCTGCTCTAGGGCTTCATCTGTCCTAGGAATGGGGTAAGCATCTGACTCTGTATGACTATTTAATTTCCTGTAGTTTACACAGAGCCTGGAGCTGCCATCCTTCATCAGTCCCAACACCACTTGGGAGGCCCAGGGATTGCTGGACTCCTGAATTACTCCTAGTTCCAACATTTCCTTATCTCCTCTCTCAGAGGCTGTTTGACTCTCTTAGGCACCATATAAGGGGCCTGATTAATAGGCCTTTGGGGTCTTGTATCCACATGGTGCTATGCCAGGTGGCTGCACCCTGGTTTCCCAGTGAACATGTCCCCAAATTCCTGTAACACTGCTCGGATTTCTCAAACCTGTGTAGGGGATAACTGCTGGGAGATTGCTACCCCTTCCACTGAGGTGTCAGTTTGAGTCTCACTGAGAAAATCAGTCACCAGATTCCCCCTCAGACTCCTCCTGTCATCCACTGCAAATACTCAGCACAGGGGCCTCCCTATCACAGTAAGGTTTCATCATGTTAACATGGTACATTTTATGCCCTTGCTTCCTGCCTAGGTGTTCTACCATGTAGTTAACAGCACTGACCTTACTTACCACCTTGTAGGGTCCCTCCTAAGCTGCCTGTAGCTTGTTGTGTCTGACAGGAATGAGAAACATTACCTGCTGCCCTACAGCATACTCTCTAGCTGAGCATTCCTGTCATACCATACCTTTTTTGTTGTTGGCTTCTGCCAGGTTCTCATGGGCCAAGGCCATGAGTTCCCTAAGTCTTGTTCTGAGGTTTAGGAGATATGCCACAACAGACTCCTTGTGGGATTCACACTCACCCTCCCATGTCAAATCAAATCTAGAGGTTCCCTCACCCTATGCCCATACAGTAACTCAAAGGGTGAAAAACCTGTAGATTCCTGGGGAGCATCACTGTAAGCAAACAACAGAGGGGCAAATATTTGTTCCAGTCCCACTTAAACTGGCCTGCAAATGCCCATAGCATGGACTTCAGTTTAGAGTTTAACCTCTCAACAAGACCATTAGTCTGGGGATGGTAGGGGCGGTCTTTAAGTGTTTCACCCCACAGTGCTTTCACAGACAAGCCAGCAGCTCTGACATGAAATTCACACCTCTGTCAGTCAGTATTTCATTTGGAAAACCTACCCTGCTGAAAATTTCTAGCAAAGCATTTACCACCTTTTCTGCCTCAGTGGTGGACAGAGCCACTGCCTCAGGGTGTCTGGTAGCATAGTCTACTACCACTAGGATATACTTTTTCCCTGTGGGACTTGGGGTATTCAGAGGCCCCACAATATCCATAGCTACCCTCTGAAATGGCTCATCAGTCACAGACAAAGACATCAAAGAAAGGAGCTTTAAGCTTGTTTCCTGCCTTGCCTACCTTTTGGCACTGCTCACAGGTCCTGCAGTACCTTGTTACAGCTTTGGAAATCCCAGGCCAATAAAGTGCTGCATAATACATCTCTTTGTATGCTTTATGCCCATATGACCTGCAAAGGGAATATCATGGGCTATGGCTACAAATGCCAGGTGGTAGGTTCTGGGCACTACCAACTGCTGTATTCTCTCACTCTCTAGCCCTCCCACAGTGGTCCACTCTCTATACAGTAAGCCTTTTTCCCAGTATACAAATTCCCCCTTCCCTTGAGAATTAGGTGCCTCACTAGCTACCTCCCTCAGGCCTTGTAATATAGGGTTTGAGAGCTCAGCCTGTGTCAGCCCTCTCTTTGTAACCCTTCCCAATTCCCCTTCCACAGGAAGTCTGGTATTCTCTGACAGTAGTGCCTCACTGTCAGGCTGGGTACTACTACTCACCTCTGCCCTTACAGTCACTCTGTCAATGGAACATCAGTACCCAGAAACAGCTGTGGCTCACCTTCAGTCTCACTGCTACAGGGTAGCTCTCTCCTTGAAGTAATCACGTTACCATATGCAACTGTGCAGTCTGTCTGGGTCTCCCCCAATCTACCAGACCTACATACTTGTCTCCAAGCCTGGCTAAGTGTAACTGTGTGCAAACAAGGTACTGCATTATCAAAGTCATTCCCTATCAGGACATCTGCAGGGATATCCTCAAACACACCTACTTGCTAGTTTCCTTTTCTACTCTTCCAGTCAAGGTGAACCCGAGCCAAAGGTATTTGCAATGGGGTCCCTCCTAAAGCTCTGACTGGAGTAGACTGCCCAAGCAAAGTGCTCCTCTTTAACCACTGCAGGATTCACAATGGTTAGGTCAGAGGTCTCCACTAAGATAGGCTATAACCTCTTGTGGTAGTTTGGTACCCTTGTTGTCTCCAGACAACTTACTGCTGGCATTCTGCCATTCCCACTTACTGGCTCTCCCACCTTTTGTTCTCCAGCTTGCCTCCATGGACATCTATATGTACATGGCCCCACAGGTTGCAGTTAAAACATTTAACCCTTGATCCTGGATATGTACCTGGACTAGTGGCTTCCCCTGCTACTGGCAGACTCTGTTGTGGCAGTCTGGGCTGCTCATCATGGGTTCTCTTAGACCCATTAGCACCTCTGGGTGTCCCTTTCCTGTGCAGTGACGCCCTACTTGCTAGGTATAAGTCTCCCATCTTCCGCAACTCATCTTCAGTATTGCACTGTCTATCAGCTAACCAGATTTTCATGTCCTAAGGCAAAGTGATAAGAGCTTGTTCCCTCAACGAAAGGTCTGCCAGCCCTTCAAAAGTGGTGACCTGACATCCACTCACCCACCCATAAAATAAGTGCTTAGTTCAGCAATATATTCACACACACTTTCATCTGCCTTGCGTCTATGCTCAGGAAACTTTTTCCTATAAGCTTCAGGTGTTAACTTAAAGCATTCTAAAAGACAGTTCTTTACAATATTATAATTTAAGCAGTCAGTATCAGGCAATTTAGAAATAGCAGTTACAGCTTTACCATGGAGTAAGGGGCTCAGGAACCATACCCAGAGTCCTTGGTCAACATTATACTGTTTATATATCTTCTCAAACATATGAATGAAACTATCAAAATTATCATCCTCTGTTAATTGCGGAAGAAATTTGCTGACCTTTGTTGCTTCTGGAGTATGGTTACTTCCTTCCCCATTACCTCCATGATGATGGTGAAGAGTCAGCACCTCCTTTTCATGTTGCCTCTGCCTCTAGACATCACAGTTTCTAATTTTCCTCAGCCTCTAGGCATCTCAGTCTCTTTGTCACTTCTATTTCCAAATGCTTAGCCTCCAGCCCAAGTCTTTTTAACTCCAGATGCATTTTTAAGTCCTGTGTGGAAAGGTTGAGCTGTCCATTTTCTGAGAGTTGTACATCTACAAGGCCAGCCCTATTGTTCTCCTAATTGCTGGCCTGCGATGTAGCTGTGTTCAAAGCTACAATAATTTCTGCCTTAGTCGGGTTGGCATCCACCAGTCCTTTAGCCTGACACATCTTAGCCAACTGGCTCTTTGTCAGCTTGCCATACTCCTCTGCTGACATTTGCCTGCTCTCCCTGACTAAGCTAACAAAAAATAAATAAATAAAACAATTGTGATGTGAAACTCTGAATGTTCACTGTGTGGTTGATTGAGAGTAGAAACACCTTCAGTGACCACTGTACACAGGCTACAGGAATTCAATATCCACACCACTACAAGCCAATTAATATGTGATGTGGCTATCTTACCACTAGTAACCAATTAATATGTGATGTGGATACCCCATCACTGCCTACCAATTAATATGTGATGCCCCTGCACTGGCACAGTAATCAAGGAGCCTCAATCATCATGACTGGCAGCAGCTAGGGGATGTACACACTGGGAGGATGACAACTATACACACAGTAAAGTGCAATTTCTTTTAAGAGCACACAGAGATCGCAGTCAGTCTGGGGATGATTTCTCCCTCTTTCTCCAGGTCCCCAATAAGACTCTCCACTGGCACAGCTATAGTGTAGAGATCTCAGCTGAGTGGCCAAGCTAAGACCTCCAGCGCACTGTCTGTCCAACCAGTGCTTCGTGCACCTGCCCAAGTAGCTGACACACACACACTTTGAGATTTGATTTATATACAAACACACACACACACACACACACACACACACACACACACACACACACACACACACACACACACACACACACACACACACCTGGGGAAGGCTGGCACAGGTTTACTAGCTATGCCCCCTTCTGCCCAGACTATAAGGTAGTTCTAGCTGCCACCAGCCACTACTTATCAGCTACTTAATGCCCTTAACAAAGGGTGTCCAATCCTACTGTATAATGTTACTAGTAATCCAAATGGCAGTCTGACCAAGACTTGCAAGTTTATTTAGGAGTGGCCAAATACTATGCAAGTACACTTAGAACTTAAATATGTCTCACAAATATCAGTCACAAAGATGGGTTTAAATATATTTAAGAATAAATAATAAAATAACTAGACAATACTCAGTCAATCAACACAGTAACTTCAGAATTCAAAATCACAGGAAATATTTTAAAACAAAATTGCAGGACAGTCTCAAATAAATACAGAAAACATCTAAACTAATCTTTACTATATTCCTGTCTATATATCTAAGACATAAACTATATCCTAAATCTTTCTTACAGCAAGGCAAGTACAGATGATGATGATGATGAGTGGATGTTCTTGTTAGGTCCAAGACAAAATACAAAATGCACAGTCTCTCTCTCTCTCAGAGAGTTCTTAAATTAATATCACATTTTACTGCTGGGTTAGCTTGGATGACATCACTTTTCTCAGCTGACTTCAGTTCCCAGGCTAAAACAGAAACTAACAGAATTTAACATCTCTGTGTTAAAAATACATATCTCTCAGATATTTGCAGATCTTGGAAGTCGTAAAACAATAAAACATTTTTACATTTGAAACCTAGTAATTGTTTCTCTTTCAAGACAACTTTTAGCTCTAGATATTGTATCTGCTACACTAAAACTGACAGAGAATTTTTATAGCACAACTGTAAAGCAATCTAGATTCAACTTATTTTCCATTCTAGGTCAGCAGGACATGCTGTGGTTACATTTTAGCTCAGTACATAACATACAGTTCTCTATAATTCATATCAATATTCACAGATGACACAGAATTATTTACAAAATGCCAGATAGCTGGGCTGGCAATATTTCCCTATATCACAGCTTACAGAGAGCCTTTGGGTTTAACATTTTTAACATTTTTATTGACAGTTAACTGTTTTCAATTACCTTACAACTACAACTTAATTATGTTTTAATTGAGGAAGTATATCAAGAAACAGTTGTACTTGAGTGGATGGACAACGGTGCTTAATCTTTCCTACAATAAAGTCTATCTAGTCTGTTTTAATTGAGGGAGTATATAAGGAGTGAGTTGTACTTGAGTTGATGGACAAAAGTGCTTAATCTTTGTTACAATAAAGTCTATCTTTTGGTTATTACTTCCTACTGTTGTGGACTATCTCAACATTTAAAAGGCATATAACATTCAAATATATATATATATATATATATATATATATATATATATATATATATATATATATATATATATATAAAGCTTATATGTTATGAAAAATATGTATGTGTATATATATATATATATATATATATATATATATATATATATATATATATATATTTATTTGCATTTGTTAACCGGGTTGGTCCAGCTGGGTAAGAATTACCCTTTTTTAGTGGAGACCCGAGGGGAAAAGCCCCAAACAGACATACAAATACATACCAATAGAGACAAATTAACAATATTACAGAGGAAAACAATATTATGGGTACAATGGATAAGAAAAACAAACAATGAAAGTTTGAGAATATGAGTAAGGTAGGCCAGAGGCATGCATGCAAAAGATTTATGAAAAGGTGTTCTGAGCAAGATCTCTGAGTTAAGTTAAAGTAGGCAAAGAAATGATGATTTAGGTGTGGAGTTAGTAGTGTGGGAGTTTTAGGTGGGTGCATGTGAAGGACATTCCCATTTGGAGGAGAGATGGGTGAGATGCATGGATTGGAAATTGTTGTGGTTAGGTATATTACGTAGTGGTGTGGGGAGATTGTTCCATAGTTTGGCTATAGTGTGGGATAGTAGTAGTTTACCAATTGGGTGGATGGGTTTGTGTACATGCAGGAGGTTTTGGCCTGTGGATCTTAGGGTACTGGTAGGTGTGTAGGGTGTTAGAGATTTAGCAAGAGAGGGGCATTCTGCTGGTTTAAAGATGAGTTTGTGGGCTGTTGTAAGTTGTAGGTACTTTAGGTGGTTGTGGAGTTCTAGACAGTTTAGGGAGTGACAGTGATGGGAAGAGTTCTTAGAATTGGTTGCAAATTTGCAGATTTTGTTGTAACAGGCCTCAAGTTTAGCACAGAGTCCGAGTTGCAGGTTGGAGAATAGGGGAGCACCGTACAAGAGAGAGGGGAGAAGGAAGGTAGATGCAAGGGTATGACGGGAAGATGGAGTAAGGTAGTAGTTGTGTCTGTAGAGGAGGCCGATTTTCTGGTGGGTTTTTTTGATTGCTGAGAGGATGTGGGAGTCGAATTTTAGGTTTTCATCGATGGTAATGCCAAGTAGTTTGGTACTAGGAATGATTTCAAGAGGGATGTTATTGTGGCTTTTGATGGAAAATTGGACTTTGTGGAACTGGGAAGTTTTAGTGGGAGTAAATATCATTAGCTTTATTTTGTTGGCATTTAGGGCCAAGTGATGCGATTGCATCCATGATTCAATTTTGGAGAAGGCTGTTTGGGTATTAAGTAGAAGGTTGGAGGGACAGGAGGCTGAGCAGATGATAGTGGAGTCATCTGTGTATTGGATGACTGAGGCTTCAGGGATGGAGAGGTGAAAGTTGTTAATGAATAAGTTGAAGAGCAGAGGACCAAGTAATGATCCTTGGGGAACTCCTGTGGGTGTAGGTAAGAAAGGGGAGGTTGACTCTTTCCATTGTACAGCCTTCTGGCACATGGAAAGGTAGCTGGAGAACCAGTCTAGGGTTGAGGGAGATAGATGCAAGTGTGAGAGCTGGGACAGGAGGAGGGAATGGGAAATAATGTTGAATGCCTTTGAGAGGTCAAGAAAAAGAGAAGATACGTATTTGTCGCTCTCACATGCTAGGTTGACTGTTTCGAGGAAGGAAATGAGGGCTGTCATGGTGATGTGGCCTGGGCGGAAGCCGTGCTGGGTGGGAGAGAGGAGTTTGTGCTGGATTAGGTAGGGCATGAGCTGGGAGTGGATGGTTTTCTCTAGAATTTTAGAGAGAGGAGAGAGTATAGCTATGGGTCTGAAGTTGGTAGTGTCTGTGTTCTTACCACCTTTGTGGAAATGAATTATGTATGCATAATGCCAGATGGTTGGTACATAAGATTCCTGAATGGATCTATTGATGAGGATGGATATGGAGTAGGCTATAGATTCGGCTGATATTTGAAGAAAATTTGCTGGAAGGTTGTCAGGGGCATTGCGGCATGGTTTTAGCTTTTGCAGTAGTCTTTTTATAGTATAGGTGGAGACAGGTTTAAGTGAGAATAGCGGTGGAGGAGGGGGGTGAGAGACAGGGTTTGGGGTGCAGGGTGAGGGGTTAGTATTGATGGATGGATTGGGGAAAGTGGAGGATAATTTAGCTAGACAATCAATGAAAAATGTGTTGAAGTTAGTGGCCGTTTCAAGACTTGAAAGGTTGGGATTGGGGCAGGGGTTGGAAGTATTACCAGGGTTGAGTATTGAAGAGATGGATGTCCAGAATTTCTTTGGATTGTTTGAGTGTTTGTATTGCAGACTGCTGTAGTAGTTTTTGTGATCTTTTGTTATTGATTTTTTGGCCAGGTTACGAAGATGTTTATATTCTTGGAGAGTGGTGGGGTTTTTCTGTTTTTGGTACAGTTTCCACTTTTTGTTTCTCTGAGTGATTATCAATTTAGTTTCTTGGGATAGCCAGGGACAGGAATTTGTTTTGATACGTTTGGTTTGTAAAGGGGCTACTTTATCAAGTAAGGTAAGGAAGGTTTGGTTAAAATATGTGACGGCGTTATCTAGTGGAAGGATTTTCAGTGGGAACCAATTACTAACCTTGAGGCATTCAGAGAAGATTTCGGGGTTGAAGGAAGATAGGTTACAGGATTGTTTGAAAATGTGTTGTTTTTCTATGTGTGAGGATAGGCGGTCAGTGAAGGCTGGTAAGTGGTCGCCTAGGGGGTCTGGTATTACACCAGCTTTAGATCTGATTGGGATGTGTTGTTAATATCCAATCTAAGATGGTACCGGAGGAACCATCTTTGTTTGGCCTAGTAGGGAGGTCTATTAGTTGGGTGAAATTATAGAGGTTGATTGAGTGAGATGGGGTATCTATGAGGAAGGAGGTCCAGTTAATATTTACATCACCAAGAATGTAGGTTTCATATTTGATGTTTGAGTTAAACGAAGAGAGGATGTCTTCCAGAGTTTTGGTATTGTCTCCGGGTGGGATGTAGATGGAGCAGATGCAGATGGATTTATTGTTGTTAAGTTTAGGTAAGATGATGTAGACTGGCAAACTCTGTTTTCCTTTATTAGTTGGATATTTAGCACCACTATATTTTCCTTCACTTCGGCTGTTTTTTTCTCTTCTTTCCACTACCTACTCTACCACTCAGCCAGCTGTATCAGTCATATGCTTCTGAAAATCATTGTAATGGTGATGGCACTGCTAGCCAGAGTGGGTGACAGCTGTCAGGGATGAAAGGTCACTCACCTCCTGCCAAATATCGATCATTTTTCCATGTACTGCCATGTGTGCATGCTTCAGTCTTATCCTGATATGAATAATTTAGAAGACAGAGCATGATAAGCACCTCTTTGTTGGACCAGCTTGGGGCATGACCTCATGCTTTCACAAGTGATTCCATCAGTAGAAGTGCCAGAACCAGAATGAAGAAAGTAAGAGCAGGGCTGTAGTTTGCAGGTTCAGAACCACTACCTACGGAGAATAATTGTTAGGTGTATTATTTACAAATGCTTCTGCTGGTCATTGCATAACGTGCGTTTTATGGCATATTACACCTGAATGGGCAGGGATAACACTTCATACTGGTACACATTGTCATTCAGATGATTCCATTTTGTTTTTTTAACTATATTCTGATTTAGGTTAGTCTAGGGCCATTTGTGCATTACTGCATAAAGCTTGGGACTACTGAGGAGTGCTGCAGATTATGGACTGTCTGCTATTTGTTCATATCAGTCTGGGCCTGCATTCATGATCATCCAAGACTGATGCAGTTATCTACATTGCTGTACACATTTGTGCATTACTACGATTCATAGAAATAAATGAAAAAAGGCCTCTTTTGCATAAAACAAGTTTAAATGGCCCTGGATTTCTGAGGCTAAGATGAACATTGGTATATTAAATTGCTAATACTAGAGGTAGGTTGTAGATGTTTTAGGGTAATGCAGACTTCTTAAAATAAGGAAATATTTTATAAAATATAACTCAATAAGAAACACAAAAAGAAGTGGAATTAGTGACATCAAGTAAAGAAATGTTGCTTTTACATATATGATGTGTATATTATAGTGGTACTGAATGATTGCTTTAATTACTGCTATTTAGAAGTTGGATTGCAGTACAGAGGCTGTAGAAATGATTAGTGTTTACTGAAAATAATCATTACTTTGCGATCATTTAGTGACTGTGCATACATGGTAGAAATGCAGTCATTTAATTGATTGAAGTTCTGCAGTGGTAAGGGTATCAACATGTATGTATCTTTACTGGGAGATTCCCTCACAGTGATGAATAAATAATGGCTGTATTATGAGTACATGACATCATATATTTAGGGTGGTAGTCATAGTCTGGTAGTTCACACATATGTAGCAGTTATGAGTGAGAAGCGCCGCTACACTTATACGTAAATAAGCTAAGAGCTGTGCATTTGTGATGAATAAGGAAAAGTGAAGGTATATTGAAGAACACACCCACTTACGTCAAAAACATAAAGTATATAAAGTCAAGGGTTAAGCAGATGTGAAGGACTACATGAAAACTGTAAGCTTTGTATTACTTCAATATTAAGGACGGAAGCAGTTATGGCGAGTCACATTTTAAAATACTTGAGACTAGCTGTGGACTGCTCAGCTTTTATTATTAATATTTAATAACAAATAAAAGGATTTAATATATTTTATACAGGGATATCCTTATGTGGACACTGATAGATTAAAGAATAGAAAGGGGGATATAGGAAGGTCTGAAAAAAGGGAGACACAACAAAGAAGGAAACTTACAAGGGAAAACATCAAGAGGGTTATGCTAGAGGAGGTGGGAGAAGAAAGGCATGCTGTTCTTGTCAGGGGATAGACCACCTCTATTGTTTTTAAATGCTTTTATATGCGAGGGTAGTGTGGGTGGGGAATAGGTACATTGGTGTGGGTGAAAAGGTAAGTGAAGAAGGACTGAAGTGCTTGCAGACGTCCCAGCCCACAGATCCTCAACTCTTCCGCTGTCAGATGGTGGGGCAGTTGTGGACCCTGATGTTGACAGGAATCGGTCTGTGGTAGTGCGGTGGTCAGCACCAGCTGGGACAGCATGTCTTCTACACATTGCAGTGAAGCTTCAACTGGCTGAATCCTCTGAGCAGCTATATCTTCCAGCACATCCTCATCCAAGTTCTGAAGCCCCCATTCTGTGAGGCTTTCCAGGCTGCCACATGCCAGGATGCATGCAGGACTGGTGCCACAACCTTGACCCTACAAGAACATCCCCGGACAGGCAGAAGGTGAGCGATTCCTCACCTGGGAGACACACACCTTGGTCACTTCAAAGGATTTTGTAGCTACATAAAAATTAACATAAATGAGAGAGAAATAAAATAATAAAGGATAAAGCAATGCATAAATAAAGTAAAAAAAAAAAAAAAACAGACAAAAAGGGGTGGGGAAGAGACAATAGAAAAAATACACTCAATACAATCATACGTCAAGTTACACAGTATAGCATTTCTTATTTTAATACAGTACTATTTTTATAACTATTTATTGAAACAAAAGAGAATATGGTGAATCTTTAGCCATAATTTTATTTCAAATTGTATGGCATGTGTTCATGCGAACTTTCGGATGACTGAGAGAGTTTATACACAATTTTGGGATGAAATGTTATGGGAAGAGCTTATGCTTACTTGGCAGGACAGTATCTGATATCCAGTAATGGAGGGGTTTTACATAGTGATCATAGTTTTGCCTGAAATGCATTAGTTTCAAATATACCATTAAGAGCACCTACCATAAATAATTATGTCCTATAAAATCAATGGTAGGCCTAAATACTACATGTGTAGTAGTCTTGCATGCAGTAATGCACTGAATGCAATCTACACTTTCAATTACAAATATCTATTAATAATTTGCTTAGAGACTTTAATGATATTACTTTCTTCATTTGTATTCTGAAATCTGTTGTATTCTTCATGGCAGTAATGTAATGAGTGCAATCCATTATTTCATTAGCTATGTATGATCTATCTATCTATCTCTAAAATATTAAATACAGTAATAAAATCAGTTTAATACAGAAGTACTGCAGTTATACATTGACTTCTGTTTGCTCTTATTTGCAGCGAATGCACTGTTTTGCTTCAGATGATTCTGCATGACTTATTATCTCTCTCTCTGTATATATATATATATATATATATATATAAATATATACGTGTATATATATATATATATATATATATATAAATATATACATACATATGTGTGTGTGTGTGTGTGTGTGTGTATATATATATATATATATATATATATAGATATATATATAGGTCCTTGTACCTTTGTTGAACACAATTTGGTCATCTAAACAGATGGTTGATGGCACGCGAGGGGAATATACTTGTTTCCCTTGCGATTGTGTGATCATGGGGATAGAATATATAATTAGTAGGGGGTGGAGGGGTGCAGGTGGGATTGCCTTCCACAAAAAAAGTATGCTTTCTTTGTGTTTTTTTTTTTAATTTTCCATATGCCCAGATTAATTCTCAACCCATGCATAGTAGCATGTTGACGTTCATAATGTCGATCAATTTATTTAATCAATTTAAGTAGATCCATACATATATATATATATATATATATATACACACACACACACACACACACACACACACACACACACACACACACACACACACACACACACACACACACACACACACACATATTATTGAAATCACTTAAACACAATTAGTATGCACTAATTTGTTCAAGCTTAGCAGAGAACTTGGTCAACTTCTCAGTCTGTCACTTCTGCTGTCTAATCTTAGAATAGACATCTGTGACAGCTGTAATAAGGAGAAATGAGATAATTCTTGTTTATCTGTATTTCACAATTTTTGACATTTACATCTAGGTATACCATTATTATTTCTAAGCAGGTATATTCATTGCCTTATTTGCTTAACCATGCAGCTGCTTCAATATATAATACTATCTGAATTCTCATAATTTGCTAATCTCCCATTCACTGTCATTAATAAAGAAGTAGATAGCTTTGGTGGAGTGTTTTTTTTAAATATTTATGTTTTGCATGTAGCAGTCAATGAATTTGGTTTGGCATGAATGTGCAGACACACAGAGCAATGTTGCAAGTTATGGAAGTATTCATTTCCTAAGCTGTTCAAAAGTGGGTACTTGATAGTTTTCTTCCTAAACAATTCTAAGCATATAAGGTGTTAATTTAAAAATGTATGCAGAATAATACAGAATTAATAATATCAGTTATTTTGCAATATGGTATGTGCTGGACATTTACTTCACAATGCAGCAGCCCTCTCCACCATTTCCCCCAACCCTCAGTCTGACTAGGGTGTGGTACCTGACTGAGTTCAGCAATGTTGTATATGCACTTACAATTCTGAAAAGAAAGGACTTTGTCATTCAACTAATACACTTATAAGTAATTCCTGGACTACACAGACTGTATGCATGTAATCTCAGTAGTACCTATGAGAAAGTATGGAAATTCAAACATTTTTGTTTTTTCTTTTTGTCTAAAAAGATCAAGCTAGTTGTTAATGTACTTAGACAGATGTATTACCTGATCTTATCAGACATATGTATTATTATTTTACCAATTCATATCTTACATTTCCATTTGTACAACAATTATTGTTAATACATAAGCATTACATACTTCTGTGCTGATGTACATTGATATGTTATGCTTTCTTTAGCATTATTATAATAACAGTATGAATTAATTTCTAAAGGTTCACATAATGATAATGTAAACATAGTCATATTTATGAGGCAGCCTGAGGAAGTGGCACTTAGTCCACAAATTTAGTGGTAGGATCTCACACCCCACACCATATTAGTAATTCTGTAGGAAGAGGCAGTGCATCACAAAGTCAAGTGCATGCTGACATTTCACTCAAGCTTGTACAGGAAGGACAACCATGCACCTCTACATCAGTATCTCCACACAGAAGACCACTTTGATGATGATGGCAAGCATTTAGAGGTGACATTGTCTACAGTGACACCTTTATAAAAGGGAGGTAGGCTCAGACATTTGTTTCCAGTACCCAGGAAACACAAAAGGCATTGGCTGATCATCAGCAAATGTACAGTGACTTTGTTAGTGCTCAAAGCACTGCCACAGAGAGTCAGCTGGAACAGATGAAAGTCCTCCATGGTATGCATGAGGATTTCCAGCACTACCTCAAAATGGCAGACAGTAGGAATAATGCTATGATTACACTTAATGCATAGCATGGTGACCCACCAAGCATCAGTGGCCCCTCCATTCGTACACTAGTTACCAGACTCAAGCAGGAGTCAGTCTTGGAAGGAGAAGAGTTTAGGCAGGTGGGGGCAGATCACATGACACTCCTCGTGCTTCTTAGGAGACTAGTCAGGGAGGAGAACCACAACAGATTTTATGCAGGTCATGTCAGTGATCATTCATTTACACTTATCAGAACCTCTAATTTAATGCCCTAATCATTTTCACAATGCACTATCAGATCAATACCTGCAGGGTTACCTGCATCAGTTAGGTCACGACCTTGAACCAACTCACCATACAACTCTTATGCCAGCCCTTCCACTGTCACCTTGCATTTCCTTAGGAGATGAGCATGACTTATTTGATCTTGAACTACTATGAGTTAACTATAACAAGTCTGTTTCTTACAACTTCACCTTCATAAAGACTGTTGAATGGTTTAATAAGAAGAGGGGGGAGATATGAAAAAAATGTTGGGGATGGGGTGGGGTTGGACAGTTTACAATGTATGCATTACATCTTTGTAATAGCACTGCTTAGAACCTCAGGGGACTGTGCAAAGAAATTTGTATGACATAACATGACATGACATTGCAGTCGCTAACACCAGAGCTCTATGCAGTGACATTCCTACATCTGGCAGTTACCTACACCTGAAAAGTATTAGTACATGACTTTATATGGAAACACAGTAATGCAAAAATTACACATTTAAATGAACATCTTGACATTTAAACATACACTGCTGCTACTTCACTCTCACCACTGTACAAATTATGAGCATTTTTGTGTCTGAAGTTACAAATTACTATCAGTGGTGAAATAAAAACAATCAGATGTGCAGTACCTCAGCAAATAACACACTTTAATCTGTTAAATTGAAATATGTGCAAAAAATGACACCTTTTCATTCAAATGCAATGCATGAAGTCATCAAATATTGAATAACTACTTTTACAAATTATACTAAATGAGGACATTTAGTACATGCATACTTATCTACACTACTTCTAAAAAAATATTATGGAAAACAGTTAAAAAGGTGGTTATTACTTATAGGATGGCTTATAAGATCACTGAACAGGACTCAGACATAACTTCTACAAATAGTAATATGGATAACTGTTATGAAATAAAAAAAATATTTTAAGTTGAGAGAGAATGTCAAATGAACAATGACAGCAGACCATGCACCAAACAGCATAGCCCAAATATACCACTGCATGCATCAATTATATTCTATGCATTTTTTTTACAAGAAAGGAATCATTAACTTGAATGTAATAGCCCATAGTTTTGGACTATATGCTGCCTTTTTACCTGTGCAGTGTATGCTGTGCATGAGCCTGACATACAGTGACCTTTACTACAGCTGCCAGCTGGTCATCATTAGTCGTAGTGAGACTGGAACTGTGATAGTATACTGTAGGTCACTTCACCACCAGACTGGGACATTATTATGTTATGCATAATGCAACATGCAGTAAACATCCTAGAAGCAGTATCTGGATCATACTGAAGGGCACCCCAGACTAATCCAGGCACCTAAAATGGCACTTCAGGAGGCCAAAGACCCTTTCAGTGAAAATATGGGTGTGGGACAGGGATGTGTTATAGATCTCTTCAGCAACTCCCCTTGGATTTCTCACTGGCACTATGAATCATGGCTCCAGTGGATATCCAGCATCACCTGAAAAAGAAGAAAAAAAAGATAGAGGGGAGGGGATGAGAGACAAAATGAAGAAAAGGTGTTTTAGTATTCAGCAGTGCACTGCCTGTGAATAATAGCTTTAATCCAATATAAAAAATGTTTTTCAGCTTAGTAACAAGATGACCTTTGGACATTCTACCATGCAGGAAGAGGTGGTAGAGTGAGCTAGTGTGCCAGATATGGGAATCATGTGCACTGCCAGGATGTAGGGCAGAGACGTTGGTGATGCACCCTCATGCATCACACACTACTTGGAAATTGATGGAACGGTAGCCCTTCCTATTAAGGTATTGCTCCCCTTGTGGACCAGAAGGGGCCCTAATTGCAACATGGCTACAATATATAACACTTAGTACCTCAGGGGAAATGTGTCACCCCGTAAAAAGCACACATAGCCATAGCTCAGTCTTGTGGTGACACCGAGAAATAGATGTACTGATCCACATGTGCCAAGAGTACATCTGGGAGATGCTGCAGTATCTTCAAGGCAGACAACTGTGAGATCCACAATGTGTCCCCAGTCTGCCTCTGGAAGGTCTCTGTAGCAAGTATAGTGAGAGCTATATATACTTTGGTGTCCACAGGAATAGGGAGTCCACACACTCCTCCAGTGCCTCTATGGAGGTCAAACATGCCCACTAAGACCCTTGTAATGTTCCTGTTAACTTGTCAAGTATCTCCTGATTATTAAAGTTATAATGATTTAGCCACTACCTGTATCTCCACCTTCTTGTCTGGTAGGCACTTTATATATTATATCTGTTGATATACTGAAAAAGAGGGAAAATTCCTCTATGAATTTCAAACAGGTGATATAATACTTCTTTAGCATGTGCTGAATTATATTAGATCTCATTTAGATGTCATGATGAGTTAATTTCTGTAAGCTCATTAGTGGCCACAGGATGTTAATATAAATGGTCTCGATGAATCGTGGCTGAACTGTGCTCATTTACACTAATATTTGTGGACTAGGGTTAGACTTCAGACTAGGGAAGGAGATGGATTTAGTGCTTTGTGTGTGTGTGTATGTGGGTGTGTGTTTGTGTGCATGTGTGTTTGTGTGGATGCACTAGTATTTGTGGATTAGGGGTAGACTTTAGGTTAGGGAAGGAGATGGATTTAGTGCTTTGTGTGTGTGTATGTGTGTGTTTGTATGCATGTGTGTTTGTGTTGCATGCATTAGTATTTGTGGACTAGGGTTAGACTTTAGGTTAGGGAAGGCAATGGATTTAATGCTTTGTGTGTGTGTCAGCTAAGCAATGCGAGTGCCTGCGCAAGTTTTGTATTTCCAGGTTAGGATAAAAAAAAATACCTTTCCCTTTCCTTTGAGTTAATGACTTGGAAGAGTGCATTACTGTAATGCTTCTGTGTAATAACTATGAATCCCACCCTTGATTACTCTACTTAGTATTCGGATTGGACCTGACAATCTCTTCAGTTTTCTGAATCTGGAAGAAAATAGAAAAAGGCAAACTTACCTTGTTAACTTTCATGTGATAGGATGTAATCCTATTCTTTGCAGAGCAGAATTTGAGCTTCAGATAGAAATCATGGGGGGGGGGTGCTCATGATACAAAATAGTGATCCCACATGCACCTTTATGGTTTCTATCTGACATACAAATGTCATAACCAGATAAAGAAATATTAGGGTCATGGCACTATAACTTGTCACCTGTTGTTTTATTGACATAAAGTGTTAAAAATGTTTGGTAATTTTGTGACTGCCTGAGTACTCCAGAAGCTCTTTTGTTACAGGTGCAGTAATGCACTCTTCCAGTTCATGTAACTCAAAGGAAAGGGAAAGATAATTGTTTCATCCTAACCTGGAAATACAATACTTGCACAGGCACTCGCATTGCTTAGCAGTTGACACACACACACACAAAGCACTAAATCCATATCCTTCCCTAGTCTGAAGTCTAACCCTAAGTACTAGTGCATCCACACACACACACACACACACACACACACACACACACACACACACACACACACACACACACACACACACACGCACACACACGCACACACACACACACACACACACACACACACACACACACACACACACACGTGCGCACACACACACACGCACACACGCACACACGCGCACACATGCGCACACACGCAAACACACACACACACACACACACACACACACACACACACACACACACACACACACACACACACACGCACGCACATACACTCTTGCCCCTAAATGCCAAAATATTTTGGCATTATTACAAAATAGCCACATCACACACAGAAAAGGAAAAGGGGATGTGCCTTCCTACAACAGTTCTGGCACAAACATCAGTGCTTTTGACAAAAAAGACAGCGGCAAAATCTGTTGCCTAAATGCGTAATTGACATAGCTCACTGATATATACTAGGTCCAAACTTGCATAGTCTTGGGGAAGATGGAAAAAGTAATTAAAATATAGCACTCACTTTCTTTTTCTTCTGTTAGTCTAGCCACCAGGACAGGATGTCAGTGATCTTTTAGGTTTGGAGTTGTGAGCATCACTCACCTATTGTATTAGAAACAGCAAAGAACTCTAATTCTATATCATAGTTATTCATAAAATAAATATGAAATAAATTACCGTAGGAGTCATTAATGCCTATACTGAGTTACACTAAGTATACACACAACAGAAGCATAACTTGCACCTTCTTCCTCCTCCTAATTTTAGTTTTCCTACTGATTTACTTGCAGCCTTAAATATTGAGGGGGATTCATAAAGGTAACTATAAAGTGTATACTACATGTACACTTAGTGTAATCGTTCTGAGTCACTAGAAAGAACAAAAAAGGTGGTAGAGTTGTTCTTGAATTACAGACTGTGTACACTTAGTGCACACTTAGGTAGGCATTAATAAATCAAGCCTTTAGTCTAAAAAAAAGCTTAAAATAATTTTAAGATGGTCAAGTCCCTCTGCACCTCCCAATGGTGGAATGTGCATCCCATGTCCCTTCACACCTCTGAGAAATGGAATAAATACACCTTTAGGTTAATTCAACTTCAGTATTACATATATATTTAAATTCTAGGAGGAATTATATTTCATCTTGGCTTGTATTATTTATTTTTTATATTTCTAGAGAAGGAAACATTGTAGTAATCACTGTAAATGGAAAAGGATAATACTAAATCTGGGGTAAAATGGTTGGGACAGGGGCTGTTCCAGGACCCATCAGATGGACAAAATGTTGGAGGCTTAAACTTACTAACAGCGTTTAGACAAAGGGAATGAGTAAGATGCAAGAGACAGACATGAGACTGCTCTAAAGCTACATGCTAAGAAGAGTGGCCAGCAGCCCTCTTAGGTACCATACGAGATTCTGAAGTGCCTCTACAAACATGCAACAGACTGTCTTAAACTCAATAATTCCATGCACAGTTGACTGTTGTGCTGATATCATTTAATACTCAGAACTACCATTAGAACCTTTTAGCCTCACTGAACTCTTTATACAATTCCACTAACGAAATGGCTACTACATCCACAAACACATAATTATATAAATCACAAATGCCATCATTTGTTGCTGTCTTCAAAGGTATAATATAAACACTTATAGGTCACTAAGAAAATGTATTAATTTTGTCACTATAGAGGGCTAAATATATTTCAACTCTGTCCATGGAACTTCATTAAGTGACCAAAGAATCCTGATAAGGAATTATCCAGCATGAAATTTCACTGAGTGACGTACATTTTTATGACTAACTGAGTAAGTTTTAATTGGAAACTTCTATCAAGGTCACTTTACTGTCTCTACAAATTTTTAACCACATTTCCAAACATATCAGGCATTTTTTGGTAGTAAAAATAAAGCGTAGTTCCAGAACAATAAAGGCTGTCTTCCACCAGTATAAAAATTTCCTTCCACAGATGTTTCATAAAAAATAAACTATTCGACTCCTGTTCCAAGAATTAAATCCACGATGTTGTAGTAAACCACTTTGATATAAAATAAACTAAAACAACAAAAATTTACACAGATTAAGCGCTTTCATCTCTCCACAGAGACTTCATCAGAATCATCTAGTAACCTTTCTGGAAACATTTTATATCTTTACATCACTATCATTGGTTGGCCATTTAGTACTTCAATAATCCAATTATTCAATTATATAATCATGCAAATGTTTCACTTCAAACCTTCTGGTCTTTTTTTAAAAAAAAAAAAAAAACCTTAGTAGAAACATATGCCATACATTTACAAGTTTACAAGAATATACATAGTCTTCCAAGATGTATATACCACCACATAGTAAAAACATTTTAAAAACCTTGTAATCTAATCTATCAAAAATGTTTTAATAGTAAATATAAAATATAAATGAAATACCTTTTTGTATATATATATATATATATATATATATATATATATATATATGTAGGTATGTCTCCCTAGGAAACATATACTAAATGCATATTTGTATTATTATGTATATGTACACAAATATGTACATCTAATGGACGTCACCTACTAATCTGGGGTCCTCCAACTTACATGTTACTAGTGGGTAAATTCTTATTTACTTTTTATGTTGTGCCTTTTGGGGTCTTCTGAGAGCAATTTTAAGGCTGGGGTTATAGAGATATGGTCATTCAAGCCTTTCCCACTACATGCATCCAGCCTGAGTTGCCATATCATTTCTCTAAATTCTAACTTAGTTTCCCAGTCACCTCCTCTTTCAAAAAGCTCCACCTCCTCAAGTACCCAAAACCTGAAGTCAGCCTCTTTACATGACAATATATGTCTATATAAAGCATTGTTTTCATTTTTCTTGTTAATATCTCTCAAGTGTTCATATATTCTTACTCTAAGGTGGCATTCTGTTATACCTACATAATACCCCCAGCAGGTTTTACAGTATGCCAAGTAGACAACCCCCTTCGAGTAACAACTGTTGTATCTTTTTGCTCTTAAGGTCATATCTATACTTGGAATCCTAACTTCTTTTAACCCTGCTATAAAGGGGCATTGTGTACATCTCCCACACTTAAAAGTACCATATTTCAAAACAGTTCCCCCTACACTTGTTTTCTTATTCATCTCTAAAATATTTTTTAAAGTTTTATTTCTTCTAAAACTATATCTTAAGGTGTTCTGAAAAACACTCACCCTTGTTGGTATGGTACTGAACATCCCCCAAATTTCATTTATACATTTCTTTAACAATCCTATTCCATTGTAATAAGTCAGTGTTAAATACGGCAATTGTATCTTCCTATTGTCACTGTCAACTTTTCTTTTTTCATCCCTTGGTGTTTCTTTGTTGGTTAATAATGGTACATATATAGTTCCCCATCTCTGTGTAACATATTCTTTGATGGGTTCAATTAACTCATCCGGGTATCCCCTTTCATGGAACATTTTTTGCACATTTCTGATTTCTTCCAAGAACTCTTTTCTATTCGATGTCATCCTTGCTATCCTAATCATCTGACCCTTTACTATATTCATTTTGAAATGGTAATGGTGGTCACTCTCATAATGGAGGTATGCATTTGAATAACATTCCTTTCTGTATATACTAGACTTATAGGTGTTATTACTATGATCTTTACATAGTCTAACGTCTAAATAGTGTATTTCCTCTTTACCAATCTGATGTGTGAATTGTAAAAAGCCAGTACTGTGGTTGATAAAATCCATAAATTACATTACAATTTCATCTGGACCATCCCACAGGATGAAAATATTGTCCAAAAAGCGGTAATAACCTTTTATGTATTGGTAATATATGGATTTAAATACATACTCTTGTTCCCAATATAGCATAATAATATTAGCATAAGTCGGGGCAGAGGCCGACCTCATAGCCACCCCATCCTTTTAGTGGTATAGATCGCCCTGAAAAAAGATGTAATTGTATTTCAACACCAACTCCGTGTTTTCCGAAACCAGTTTAAACTCATCTGCTGTTAAAAACCCATTTCAGCTAACATTTTTTCAAACCACAGCAACCCTTCAGTATGAGGTATAACTGAAAACAGGTCTTTTACATCTATAGTAATAAAACTTGTTTCCTCTATATATGGACCTTTTCCAATTTTGTTCAAAAAATCCCAAGAATCCACTATAATATGTGGGTAGTTGACATGAAATTCCTTTAATTTTGTGTCCACATATATAGCAAGTGGTTGTGTTTTTGATCTCATGGGTGGATTGTCTAGTGCCTTGTGTATCTTGGGAATGCCAAAAATGGCTGGTATAACTGGTTTGGAGACTTTTAAAAAATTATATAAACTAATATCTATAAGTCCCTGTAATAAATTGTCTTCTAAGATAATATCTATTTTTTTGTAAGAAATATTAACCTCATTCCTTGAAACCAAAACATAACGGTTATCTTTACCTAATATTTCTAACATTCTGTTGGTATAGTCCCATTTATCCATGAGTACAACCCCTCCCCCTTTATCAGGTTTCATTATCCAAATGTTATCATTATCACTTAGTTCTTTGAGTAATTTGCCTTCTTCTACTGACAAATTCACCTGTAACTTCTTTTCTTTTTTGTATTCTTTTCTTAACCTACTAACAACATAACTTTCAAAATTTAATATATCACGGTGTATGGGAGGGTTATAAGTACTCCTCTTTTTTAACATATTCCCCCTTTCATTTGAAACCTCATCTTTAAATATGTGTACAAGGTTTAGTTTTCTAGTAAACATCTTAACGTCAAGTATAATACTCTCAATACTTGGTTTTCTTGTTGGAACAAAAGTGAACCCCTTTGTGAATAATTTAAAATAATTCTCATTAATTATTGTATCTGTATAGTTAAAAATATTAAAATTGTTAAATGAATAAACTGTAACATTTTGTTTTACCAAATTACCTTCTTGTTCATTTATGTCACTATCAATTGTTTTCTCATAATTTGTCCCTATCTCTGTCATCTGTAACCATTCCTCCCATATTTGTGAATATTGTAATTGCCCATCACTTGGGCATAGGATGGTTGTTGGGTTCGGTTCTGTATCCTCTCGGACCTTCTTGGTCCTCCCCCCCTAAAGGGTCCTCCCCACTTTGGTTCTCTTCTCTCCCATAATACTGTTCATACCCATTTTTGTTATACTTGTGGGGGTCGTACTCATTTTGTTTCCTAAATCTACCATTTTCACCTACTCTGTTGTTGTTATAACCATCCTCAAACCTCAATTGCCCTTTGGTGTTCCTATTGTCACAGTAATAGGCTATTCCACATCGATATTCATTCAAATCTCTTTCCAATTTCATAGCTTTCCTGTTGTAACTTTTAGTAGTAGTATTATCTACATCCTGCAATGTTCTAAAGTAAATATTCTTGTATTCAGCAACTGTAAAAAGCAAATTAGCATTAATCTCTCTGTTCAACCTCTCTATCTCATTTTACATTGCACCATCATACTTTCATTGTTTTTTATCATGGCTTTTAATATGGCCAAACCACATTCGTTTAAAATATCACTGATTACTTTGAAAAATTCTGTATCAACAACAGTATTATTCGGGAACTTATTGATCCTAAGTCCCTTAGGTACAATTTAGTCATTTAAACATTTATTAAAATACCAGTTGTCAACTGCTAAAGTTTTGTACCTAATCAAAAGTGTTTTAAAAGTCTTACATTTGTCCTTATAGGTCGTGTTATCAAGCTAATCTCTCCCTTTGCATTTATCAGCTTTGCTAAAGGATTTGTCCAACCATAAATTAAAGTCCACATTCGCATAATAGTTATTCCTGCTGGCTTCATTGTGTTCACTCCCAGTTCTCCTGGTCTGTCGACCAACGGCCTCACCTCCTCTAATCGCTGTATTTTCCTGGACCTGCACCCCTCTCCTCATCGCTCGGTTAGGTTCACTTCTGGCATCTGACGTCATCTTGGCCTCGACCGTTATCCTCGGACTGCTTTGTGTGCATGGTAATTCTGCTCCTGAATCAGGAAGTAGGTTATCATTTTTTGAATAGTTCTGTATTACCCTGATTAGTTCATTCAACAGGGTGCTGTTATTCATTGTGTGGAGACTCCTCATAACCAGAACAACGCCACAAAAACCAATAACCACAAAAAAGATTTTCACCTCAGAAAATAAAAATAAGGCATAGTTCCAGGACGATAAAGGCTGTCTTCCACCAGTATATAAATTTCCTTCCACAGATGTTTCATAAAAAATAAACTATTCGACTCCTGTTCCAAGAATTAAATCCACAATGTTGTAGTAAACCACTTTAATATAAAATAAACTAAAACAACAAAAATTTACACAGATTAAGCGCTTTCATCTCTCCATGGAGACTTCATCAGAATCATCTAGTAACCTTTTTGTAAACATTTTATATCTTTACATTCACTATCATTGGTTGGCCATTTAGTACTTCAATAATCCAATTATTCAATTATATAATCATGCTAATGTTTCACATCAAACCTTCTGGTCTTTTTTTAAAAAAAACCTTAGTAGAAACATATGCCATACATTTACAAGTTTACAAGAATATACATAGTCTTCCAAGATGTATATACCACCACATAGTAAAAACATTTAAAAAACCTTGTAATCTAATCTATCAAAAAATGTGAGAAACACCGAGGGATTAAAAAAGAAAAGTTGACAGTGACAATAGGAAGATCCAGTTGCCGTATTTAACACTGACTTATTACAATGGAATAGGATGGTTAAAGAAATGTATAAATTAAATTTGGGGGATGTTCAGTACCATACCAACAAGGGTGAGTGTTTTTCAGAACACCTTAAGATATAGTTTTAGAAGAAATAAAAATTTAAAAAATATTTTAGAGATGAATAAGAAAACAAGTGTAGGGGGAACTGTTTTGAAATATGGTACTTTTAAGTGTGGGAGATGTACACAATGCCCCTTTATAGCAGGGTTAAAAGAAGTTAGGATTCCAAGTATAGTTATGACCTTAAGAGCAAAAAGATACAATAGTTGTTACTCAAAGGGGGTTGTCTACTTGGCATACTGTAAAACCTGCTGGGGGTATTATGTAGGTATAACAGAACACCACCTTAGAGTAAGAATATATGAACACTTGAGAGATATTAACAAGAAAAATGAAAACAATGCTTTATATAGACATATATTGTCATGTAAAGAGGCTGACTTCAGGTTTTGGATACTTGAGGAGGTGGAGCATTTTGAAAGAGGAGGTGACTGGGAAACTAAGTTAGAATTTAGAGAAATGATATGGCAACTCAGGCTGGATGCATGTAGTGGGAAAGGCTTGAATGACCATATCTCTATAACCCCAGCCTTAAAATTGCTCTCAGAAGACCCCAAAAGGCACAACATAAAAAGTAAATAAGAATTTACCCACTAGTAACATGTAAGTTGGAGGACCCCAGATTAGTAGGTGACGTCCATTAGATGTACATATTTGTGTACATATACATAATAATACAAATATGCATTTAGTATATGTTTCCTAGGGAGACATACCTACCCATATATATACAAAAAGGTATTTTATTTATATTTTATATTTACTATTAAAACATTTTTTTGATAGATTAGATTACAAGGTTTTTTAAATGTTTTTACTATGTGGTGGTATATACATCTTGGAAGACTATGTATATTCTTGTAAACTTGTAAATGTATGGCATATGTTTCTACTAAGGTTTTTTTAAAAAAAAAGACCAGAAGGTTTGAAGTGAAACATTAGCATGATTATATAATTGAATAATTGGATTACTGAAGTACTAAATATCCAACCAATGATAGTGAATGTAAAGATATAAAATGTTCCAGAAAGGTTACTAGATTATTCTGATGAAGTCTCCGTGGAGAGATGAAAGCACTTAATCTGTGTAAATTTTTGTTGTTTTAGTTTATTTTATATTAAAGTGGTTTACTATAACATCGTGGATTTAATTCTTGGAACAGGAGTCGAATAGTTTATTTTTTTGAAACATCTGTGGAAGGAAATTTATATACTGGTGGAAGACAGCCTTTATTGTCCTGGAACTACGCCTTATTTTTATTTTCTGAGGTGAAAATCTTTTTTGTGGTTATTTTTTGGTAGTATATAAACCACCTTAGTGGAGGATGAAAACACAGTTATGATCACCCATGAATTATTCTCTTTTATTATTTACTTATTTTTACTTTTGACATAACAGAGATTTTGAGCTACAACAGATTCAGGATGATACATTCAAAATAACTTCTGTTTTAATGTTGGGTCTTCACATACTGTATTTTTATTATTAACCAAATATGCTGGTAACCCTTTTGTATCAAACATAGTAACTCAGAACTCTTACCTTGTATTATCTCTAGAGTGTAGTCAGCTGATACTTAACTCATATCTCTCAACTGTCCAGATTTTCCTAGAATGTCCAGATTGTTGGCTTATATTTTTGGTCTACTCATAAAATTTGTGGTTTTCTGGCAAATCACAGGAATGATCTGCGGACTGAAGTCACTAAATAATGACATATATTTGAGTTTCGGACTTTAAATCCTTGAGAAAAATCTATGTAAAAACAAAGCCCGTTACTCTATCAGCTTTCTACATTTAAAAGAGCAATATTTAAAATATGTCCCTAATTTTTGGGCCTTTGTCCCCCCATTTTGTTGGACTTTGTCCAGATTTCTTGCACTAAGAGGTTGAGAGGTATAATTAACTACAGGAATGACCCATTTTGCTCCTTCTTTATTGTAATTGTCATACAATGTTTAGTCTTATGTCAATTTTCTTGTGCCTAATACTGAGTAAATAGATATTAACTAATCATCTCTTTTGGTTTGCAGACTTCTTCTTCAGCTTCACATCCCAGCCTGTCCACTAGTTACTTTAAAAGCCAGCAACTGAAGTATTAAAATGTATGCCTGATTGTGCAGATGTTACCTACTCTCAGATTTCATTCTGCCATTGTGTACTGTACCATAGTGTCATTATGCCATAGGAAATTATCAATTATAAGATTGTTATACTGCACTTGTCATATCTAAGGCCCTTACACAGCTCCATGACCATCAAATATCGAGATTCCTGACTATCAATTTAAACTCACAAAGAGGATAAACATGATCTGCTCCTCTTTCAGCACAGCTTATATAACAATCCTGTGATTCACTTCACATACTACCAGTCATGGAACCATAACTGTAACATACCACCCTTGATCCATTTTTCAGTTCCTGCATCCAGTGCTATGATATACATTATTTTTGGCTTTGTTCAGCAGGTTGCTAGTATCTTTATTGGTTCCATCTGTTGGAGACTCTAGTTCAGAGAGTGGTATATAACACATTTGTGGGAGATTGAGTGACACAGCTAAGGATTTGTAAATTCCTCCCAAAGGCAACATCCCTGAGCCTATTTGTTTTAATATTCAGTGAAGAACTAATGCCAGCCCAGTGCTTGCAGGGGGGCAGCACTAAAGAGTTTCTCAGCCACTTTCTCAAATCCATCAGAGAGAAACAATATCTTTCATAAGAGCTGATTGTTTTTCTGTAAATAGTATTCAGATGTCTCTTGTGGAGACTAGATAATGACTATTGTCTCCTCTTCCACTCGATCACTATTTTCCTTCACAGTGAAGAGCCTGTGGTCACTACATCCAACCCTGATACTGCAGAATCTCTGCCACAAGGCCCAACTCCTAAATGTTTTTACTGAGAATTTTGTCAGTGTACAATAGCCTGTCATCACTACACCCAGCCTCAGTACTGCAGGAGTTCTGGCACAAGGCCCAGCTCCCAAAGGTTTTCACTGGAGAATGTTGTCGTAGTACAATAGCCTGTGGTGATTGCATTTCAACCCAGTATTGCAGGAGCTCTGCCACAAAACCAAACTCCCAAACATTTTCACAGAGAATTTTGTCATTGTACAATTGCCTGTGCTCACTACATCTGACCCAGTCACTGCAGGAGCTCTGCCACAAGGCCCAACTCCAAAAATTTTCTCTAAGAATTTTGTCATTGTACAATAGCCTGTAGCCACTACATCTAACCCCAATACTGGAGCAGCACTGCCACAAGGCCCAACTCCCAAATGTTTTCACTAAGAATCTTGTCAGTGTACAATGGCCTGTGATCTCTACATCCAACCCTGCTACTACAAAAGGTCTGACAAAAGTCCCACCTCCCAAACATTTTCACTGAGAATATTGTTAATGTACAATAGCCCGTGGTCAATACATCTGGCCTCGGCACTGCATGGGTTTTGTCAAAAGGCCCAAATCCCAAATGTTTTCACTGAGAATTTTGCCATCGTTCAATAGCCTAAGGTCACTACATCCAATTTAGATACAGCAGGAGCTCTGCCACAAGGCCCGACTCCCAAAGGTTTTCGCTAAAAATTTTGTCATTGTACAATAGCATGTGGTCACTACATCTAGTCCCTGATACTGCAGGAGCTCTGCCAAAAGGCCAAGCTCTCAAATGTTTTCACTGAGAATTTTGTCATTGTACAGTAGCTTGTGGTCACTACGTCTCACCCCAAAACTGCAGGAGCTCTGTCATAATGCCCAATCCCAAACATTTTCACTTAGAATTTTATTGTTGTACAACAGCCTATGGCCACTACATCTGACCCCAATACTGCAAGAGCTGTGCCACATGGCCCAACTCCCAAACTTTTTCATTGAGAATTTTGACAGTGTACAAAACCCCGTGGTCACTTCATTCAACCCCGATACTGCAAGAGCATGGTCACAAGGCCCAACTCCTAAACATTGTCACTGAGAATTTTGTCAGTCTACAAAAGTCTGTGCTCACTGCATCTGACCCTAACACTGCAGATATCCAAAACAGTTCCCCAGGAAGACATACAACTAGGTGATGTGAATTGGTTGGGCATAAACTATAACTCCCCTACATCTATCATGAACTTATGGTTTCACACAACTAATTAATAGCCCTACAAATTATAACAAGGCATCAAATTCATTATTAGACTGGATCCTAGTTTCAGATCCTAGCAAATACACCACCACAGGTACAATGTCTATGTCTCTCAGTGATCATCTCCCTATCTATACAACCCAATATTTCATACAGCCATTTAAACAGCATGTTTATAAAACAACATGTAACCTTTCCAAGTTTAATCCTGAAATGTTCATTACTACCTTGTCATCTATTAAGTAGAACTACTTAGAAGTCTTCCTTTAGATGATTCTCTAAATTAATTCAATACTGCTTTCATGAATATCCTAAATAGGCTTTCACCTCTTAAAAGTAAGAGACTAAAAACAAATAATGATAATTGGTTATCCAAAAAGAGTAAAATGCTAATGCAGGATGGAGAAGATGCAAAAATATAAAATACCACAATATCTTGAAAACATCAGAAGACTTCACAATTGTACTAAATAACTTGCCATTGAAAACTACAACACAATTCAGCTCTTAATTGATAGTATAGAATCTCTAACCAAGGATTTTCTAACATGTAATCTTAACCCTGCCCAACAGCCACATATCACCACATCCACTTTTACCTTCAAACCTATGCCCACATCCTATATAAAACTACTGTTAAACTCGGACTATGCTCTTCTTTATCAATAGCAGCTGGTAGCAATGCCTACCCTGTCTCAATCCTTGTAAGTAGGTCAGTCCAGGAATCTCACATTCCCGTTCTCTGGAAAATGTTATAAATTACCCCTCTGCACAAAGGAGGAAATTCAACAGACATTACTAACTTTAGATCTACAGCAATCTCATCACTTCTCTTCAAAATAGTTGAAAAACATATTCAAAAACAATTGCTAAACTATCTCCTACAAACTAAAAAAAAATGAGTAAAAAGGTCACACATAAAAAACAATCAGTAAAAAAAGAAAAATATTTTTCAAACACCCTAATGGTTATGGATATCAGCTGGGTATGACACACCTTTGTTTCTAAGGTTAGCCCGATGTTGTACTTATACTGTGCTGATGATGCCATAAGAAGGCTGAAACATGCATGTCCACAGTTAGTGGGGTTTGGCTTTATTGGGCTGAATTTGTCCATAAATAGACTTAAAAAGCCATGGTCATTCAGAATTGCATTATAGCTGAAACACCTGATGTCCTTAAAGGGTCATTTGCATATATATCATGTTGCCTCTAATACAAGAGGTTTAAGGAATCACACAGTGGAAACTCTAGTCTCACTAGATTTTTCTTTTGGTTTTTACTGATTGTTTTTTCTGTGTGACCTTTTTACTCATTGTTTTACTTTGTTGGTTGGGATATTTGCAAACACCCTAATGATTATAGATATCAACTGGGTATGACAGCCCTGTGTCTCTAAAAGTTAGAAAATATTCCACTTATACTTTGCTGAAGATTTCATAAGAAGGCTGAAACATGCATGTCCACAGCTAGTGGGGTTTGGCTTTATTGGCCTGAATTTGTCAATAAATACAAAAATAATAAACTGAGCACTGGCTGTATCAGGCACATAAAAATATTTATTAGGATAAGCGCTTTTGTCTTGTGCACATCACCAGACTTCTTTAGACAAATAAATGCATTACCATAACATTTTTATATCTGCAGCTGATTCAACCATCCAATTGAAACCCAAGTCCAGTTAATCCATTTCCTTTAAAGAAATACATTATCATTCTTATAAGTTAAAAACAAACAAATGTATACACATGTTAAAATCTTTAATAAAAAAACTTTTATACAGCCTTAACTAATTAAATAAATGTACCTTTATAAAAATTCATAAAATATGGATCTAAAGACTGACCTTTACCTTTGTCAATAAATAGACTTAAAAAGAAAAAAGTCATGGACCTTCAGAACTGCCATATTTGAAACACCCGATGTCCTTAAAGAGTCATTTGCATATATCCTATGCTGCCTCTAATACAAGAGGTTTAAAAAGCCTAGCCTTGCTAAACTATCTCCTGCAGGAAGAACTCCCATCCCCCACATAACATGGCAGTTGTTCTTTCCATAGTACTAATACTGCACTTCTAACCTATATTGATACTGTCAATAAAGCTATAGATAACGGCAAACTAGCTTCTTCCTTATTTTTAGACTTGTCGAAAGCCTTTGACATAGTTTATCACAGCAAACTTGTACTTCAGATGTCATCATTAGGTCTCTTTTAGCCTACCCTTCTATGGTTCAAATGCTGCCTATCCAAAAGGTATCAGTCAGTAAAATGGCACTCCATTCTCCATCCATACTCCCAGTCATCACCAATGAACCACAAGTCTCTGTCCTTGATCCCTTCTTCTTTAACAATTTTCACAAACAACCTACACACATCCACCTAAAAGGCCTTCCTAATACAGTACACAGATGACTCCACTCTTATTTGATCATCTGACAACATGACACACCTCCAAAAAATTGCTCAGGAAGCTTTAACAGTCACTGAAACATGAATTTGTAACTTACAACTCTTGCTCAAACCTAAAAAAACAAACTGCTACTATTTTTCACCAGCTCTCTCTCTCTCCCATGAAAAACAAAATGTAAACTCCTCTCTTTTGATAATACAACCACTGAAGTAACTTCTCATAGCAAATTATTATGGATGATAGTGGACGATAATCTTAAATTCAACCTTCATATACACAATTGCATGAGAAACACTCATCAAAAACTAGGAACGCTTTAAAGGGCCTAAAACTCTCACCAACACAACTGTAACTATACTTGCGACTACTTATCTCCTTCTCACACTTTTTTATGGCACTCCCATCCTCTCTAACCTACAAGCATCACAAAAATCTAAACTTGAACAATACTATAACAAAGTTGCTATGTTGGGAGCAAATGCCCTTTTCAGGACAACCACTGTATAGTACTAAAAAGCCTAAATTGGTTAGAATTATCCCATCAACCAACATATACACAGCTTCTTACCACCTATGAAATTATCTGGCATCAATCTGCTTGTCTAGCAGTAAATAACATTCTACACAACTATGTTCCTAGATAGTCACTATGATCCAATGACCAAAAACTCCTCTCTGTCCACAAACCTATTAAATCTTCTGGAATTGTCTTCACTTGTACCCTGTGGCTAAGGCCTGGAACTCCTTACCTGTACCCATCAGGTCAATACCCTCCCTCCCATCATTCAAAACCATTCTGAAAGACTTTGTAGCCAAAAGCTGGCTCTGTTCTTGCTCAACACCAGGATAAACTGTATCCCTAAATGTGAACTGATACCTATTCATACCTTCCATCTCCTTACTCTCCCTTCTTCACTCCCTCCCTTGCTTCTATTAATTTCACCCCTGACTTTCTCTCTAAATATAACATAAGCCTACTTTTCTCTCACTTCATATTACAATTCCTGTTTGTATTATACTAACTTACCTTTACTTTCTCTAAAAAACTGGCTAAAATTTCTCTAAATATTAAATCATTGTGATATAACTTTTATCTGTTCTTAACCAGTGTTTTATCTATTCTTAACCAATGTTTCATATTATGTCTATCTTGGTAAAATTATTTAAACTGTAGATTTTTTTGTATTATTTTTGAAGATTGCAAAATTATTGTTCTTAAAATGGTTTATAATACTTTGCAGCTTTTCTCTCAAGGTGTCCTCTGAAAATGGGCTCCTAACCAATTGGACTTTCTTGTTAATCAAATGACAGTAAATAAATAAATAACTAATAAATATAGCATCTTCTCAGTCTTTGTAAAATGTTTCAGATATTTGCCATACATGCATCTTACATGTTCTATTTTCTACCCCCCATTCTCCTCAGTGCTTGAGAGTTAGAAAGACACAGTGACAAAGTGATGGCAGAGAGAAACAAGGGGCCACATAAGCAAACTTTTTAACAATATTGCAATGCATTTCCTTTGATTTTTCTGCAAGATGTGGTGTTGGAACACTTACCATGAAGGAAACGATGACTTTGGAGAGTAAGAAGGACAAAAAAATGAGGATGTGATATTCTACCAAGCCAATTTCCTTCAGAATCTCTCAGCTATTGTACTAACCCATTCCTCCAGATGGTGCCATTCTCTCTTTTACCAAGGTAATATACAATCTTGTGTGAAAGTGTGTGAGGTAACAACTAAGAAATAAATCCAAAATCCAAACACATCAGTTGCGAATGTCGTGGATCCACAAAAAAATAAATCTAGGGTTATCTCACGGCAAATAGAAGAATAGATTTATTCCTTGAGTAATATTTACTTGATGGTAGAATAACTATAGAAGAGTATGGATATATGAAAGTAGATTTCCCAAAGCTGGCTACAATCACAGGAATACCTAAAATACATAAGGACAGCAACAACCCACCTTTTAGACCGATTATATCGGGTAGTCAGGCTAAAACATATTACATGGGAAAAGCTATTGACATCTGGCTTAAACACATTTATGACAATGTCAGTTATGTGCTGAAAGATTCCTGGGACTTTTTGAGACGATTGTCTAAAGAAGTATGGAAGGAAGACCTGATGTTTATAACAACTGATGTGGTTGATCTTTTTTTCTACTATTCCCAAACAGGAAGGTAAAGAAAGCTTTCACAACAGTATGCATAAATATGCCAAATTGAGTAATGATAGACTCAATCTCATTTGAGAATGTATGGCCATTATATTAGACAATAACTATATCTATTATGAAGGAGAACATTATAGGCAGACTAGGGGTGTGACTATGGGAGCAGCCTGCGCCCCCATTTATGCAAATTTAGTTATGATGGATTGGGAAGACAACAATTTATTTAACAACTCACATTTCCAGTATGTGAGATTGTATTTTTGTTTTCTGGATGACATTTTTATATTATGGGATGGCCCTTGTGAAAGTATAAACTCTTTTATGAGTTATATAAACAGCACTAGTACTTTTTTGAAATTTACACATCAGGTGGAAGGAGAAAGAATAGCATATCTGGATACTCTCATCATTAAAACATCTATAGGTTTTAAATCTAGAATTTTTAGGAAGCCAACTTTTAGTAATAACTACTTAGAATATGAGAGTAACCATCCGAGGAAAATGTTCAGGAACATCTTTAAAGAACAATGTATAAGAGCAGCAAGGATGATGTCTTGCTATGAAGACATGATTCAGGAAATAGAATACATAAGTTCTTTATTTTTGGAGGGAGGGTACCCAGAAGTTTTAATTAGAGATGTGGTCAGCTATGTAGTGAGAGAGTGGAATAAGAAATATAAACCTTTATTAGGAGAAAGGGTTCCTGTTCAGGCCTCAGCTTCTAGTGCCGATGAAGCTAATATTCAACAATATAATAGGGCATGTATCATTAAATATGGTCCCCATGCAGAGAAGGTTAAACATTTAATAAGTAATAGTTGGAACGTTCTGAAATCTGATGAGGATATTTGTCATTTGTTAGATGACAAACCCACTTTTGTCTTTAAGATGGACAAAAATATTAAAAGTACATTGGAAATGGGTAGTGGAAATGGTACAAGGTGAAAGAAGACAGGCCACACACAAAAATGTGGAAGCTGAAATTACTGTCATTATATCTTAGAGAAGGAAAGCATTATCTTGGACAATGTTAATAGAACGGAAGTTAGATTTAGAAAAGGAAATTGCAACACCAGACACTTGGTCTACCTGGCAAAGTGTACGCTTTGCTCAGGATATTATACTGGAAAGACCAACAGACTTTTTAAGAACAGAATATAGACCATCAATACAATATCAGAAAAAAGGATTTAAACAATGCTTTATACAGACACATAGAGAAAGAAGGGAATGATCATGTTTTTAAGTTTGCTATTTTGGAACAGGTTATTGACAATCCGAGGGGAGGGAACATCAAAAGTGTGCTGGGGGAGAAAGAGGGGAGAAACCCCGGGATTAAGCCTGTTCTGATTTCTCATTGTTGAAATGTATATTTGGTTGTTTAATTATTTATACATTAATTTTTAATGAGTTATATCAGTAAATGTTATTATTGATACTATGCACCTTTAAATAACTTGATACTTTGTATTGGCTGCATTTTTGGTGCCAACTTTTAGATTTATATATAGGGGCTTATCACAGGCTTTAGGTATTCCGATGAAGTCAACGTGTGATGCTGATGAAAGCGCTTAATCTTTGTTTTTAATAAATTTGCTGTGAAATAACCCTAGATTTGTTTTTTGTGGATACACGACATTCGCAACTGGTGTGTTTGGATTTTGGATTTATTTCTTAATATGCAATCTTGTTTTTCAAAAATGGTAGCAAAAGAAGAAACAGATTTTCAAGACACGCAGACTTTCTGTCACTTATGGATAATTAGTAGCACATCAACTTTCCTAGTTTCATAGCGGTAGCAGCTGGATGGAAGGATATCCTTTAGTTTTCCAAAAATACTGTAAGGTAAAATATTGCCCGAATGCTTCTTGCTATATGTATTAGGAAAATATTAGACCATTGAATTCCAAGTTTTTGTGCAAAAATGTGAACATTAACAAGCAAAAAAACAAATAAGTAAAACTGTGCAAGATGTACTCTTCTAATAAAGAAATCAGATTATGAAGAACTTCAGTTAAATGTATACCATCTTTGCTCTTCACAAAATAAGATTAATAAATAGAATACACAGCTGCTGTCTTCTCAGATGGACCACACATGGTTCCATGATTCAATGGTTTGACTTTAGTTAAATGTGATAATGGAGGTTATGTTGTGGGATTACATGAGTCTGAATGAAAAAGAAATATTTAGTACAAGTTCTATAGCCACAGATAGCGAAAATTCAGTTATTTGACCTGACCAATAGTTTCTTAAATTGACTATATAGAGAGCAAAATAATTGAACAATCTACTTACTTTGTATCCCATGGTCCATGGGAGGGGGACATGTCCCAATATTCTGTGCATTTTTACCATGATGCTATATCATTGTGGGATAGACTGAGACTTTCAGACATATAGGACTGATGATTCAGGAGATGATTTGACCACATATTTGGATTTGTTCTCAACAGTGACCTATTGAATCTAATTATTCAGCTGCTTTTTGTTTTAGTGAAACAAATTTATACAGTGCCTCTTTAAAATACATCTATCTATCACACAGTTAGTCTTTAGTTATTCAGATGCTATTAAAAATTCAAAACAGTTAATCAAATAAATGTATGAAAATAAGCTGTGTTAACATATTCTGATATGTTTTAAAACTCATTGCCAGCACTGGCATTATATATCTAAGGTATCTTTATTTTTGGGATAATGTCAAATGGCCCATAAAATGTTTTATGCATTAAAATTTTAAAAACAGATAACTATTTAGTATACAGTAAAAAAAACAAAACAAAACAAAAAAAACAAAACTACTACAAAGTATTGAACTTTTCTTACCATTCATGATCAGAGCCTTTACACACATCTTTTTAAAGTTACAGCAGAGTTTACTAATTATTTATCACTACCACTGTTACCTTATGTGTGTTTGCCAAACTTTAGCAGGTGTAACTGTTGATTAGCATGCCCAGAGTGTGTTCACAGCCTGTGCTGACATAGTGCACTTTTCGAATATGCAGGCTGCTACAAGGGCAAACTATACTTTCACAAATATATATCATAACACATTGTGAATCAGGATATTAAATAACAGGAATAATAAACTATTATTGCAACTTAACAACACAAGTGTGGTTTCATATTGTTGCTAGGTAATATTAATTGCATAACGATCAAGAAAAACATAACTGATTGGTTAAGTTTCAGCAGCTATGTACCTATGGTAGATAAATCATTTTATTCAAAAATAATAAACTGCCTTACTGTGGGGGTAATTGCCCACCACCAAATTTAACACATGGTAGTTCCTACAACAGCTTACCCTGGATCCTATTAATTGTTTTCATACTACAGTCATTACAACATAATTAATCGATGTTGTTGTCAATTTGCATTCATAGAGAGGTCAGTCCATGCAGTATAAAATAAATAATCTTGTACACCTACACACTCTTTGTAGAGGGATGTTAAGTATTTAGATTTGTTACCATTGAGATGTTAAAGTGTTTATTTTGAAGTAGAAATATGAGTGAAAGTATAAGTAGTAATGTTATTATAACATATTAAGAAACAACTGTAATACGTACTGCAATATGATAGTAAAGGTTTACTTTTATATATGATAAACTTTAATGGCCCTTTTTGAAAATACAAAAACACAGACTTTAATGGAACAAAAGGTAGACAGCATACAATGATCACGTCAAAATAACGCTATACATAATGAAATACAGTCTTGTATGTTTTCTGTCATGTGCACATGCAGATACACACACACACACACACACACACACACACACACACACACACACACACACATATATATATATATATATATATATATATATATATATATATATATATATATATATATATATATAGAGGATCCTGTCAAGCACTCAAATTAATAAAAGTCTGTATGCTTGGAAGACTGTCAAAATTTAACTTTTCTAACTTTGCTAATATTTAGTTGTGCAAGACTGTGGTACACTGGGGACTTGGAATTTGCCCTTTCACCACTGTAGTGCACTATTAGAGTTGATACATATAACATTTGATAGTTTGTGCACTTGACATTTAATCATAAGCATGCATACAGTTAGACAGATACAAATATATAGATGTGTGTGTGTGTGTGTGTGTGTGTGTGTGCATCATACCTCTCAACCTTGCAACACATATCTGGACAAAGCTAAAAATAATGGGGCAACAAAGGCCCAAAAATATGGACAAATTTTAAATAGTATTCATATAAACTTAGAAAGTTGCTAGAATGAAAGATACTGTGTTAGCATACATTTTCTAAAGGATGTGAAGTCTGAAACTCAAGTGTCTGTCATTATTTAGTGACTTTAATAATCAATTATTTGCCAGAAAAACACAAATTTTATGAGGAACAGACCAAAAATATGAGGCAAAAATCTGGACATTCTGTGAATATTAGTACAGTTGAGGCATGTATCTTATGCCTGTGTGTGTGTGTGTGTGTGTGTGTGTGTGTGTGTGTGTGTGTGTGTGTGTGTGTGTGTATGTGTGTGTGTGTATGTGTGTGTGTGTGTATGTATATATATATATATATATATATATATCTATCTACTTCTACATCCCGAATTACCATAATTTCAAAATTCATGATATCAAGACCACAAACTCTCCTTAAATTTTACACCTCTGTTCCTAAAAGACATTATACTATGTTAATTAACAGTAAAGATTATACTACATATGCTAACTGCACCAGGAATACAATAGCAAAGCCCGCCCTAATCACATCCACTATCCAACTACCTCAAGCCATAATGTATTGTTTTTTTTTCACATTTTTGCAGGGGGGGGGCTGTGCCTCCCACATCCCTTGCACATTAAATATACCAACTCTGAGATCACACCTCATTGACTGAAAGTGTAAACTCCCAAGGCATGTCCACATCTGCGTGACAGTCACCCAGTGGGCTACAGATGTACACTACCACCATACAAAGCAAGAACTGCAAAAGAATTCCACAGCATATTTAAAAAAACAGAGAAACATTTAACCTGAAAAGGTAAGAAGAATTCTTTCTGACTCTTAACTTATACAAGCTTCAATTCCTTACCATTTAAAAACAAACCATTACAAGCATAAACATATATAATGTTAAATCTGCTAATAACCTTAGAATGCTTGCTGTTATTACTGAAAATATGAACCAAATATAAAAACTCCGACATTCCTACCTTTAAATAACATCATTTAATTTTAGCTAACTATGTTGAACCATTCTACAGCAGTAACAAGACTTTGCTATATACATTTTGATATTTTGAAAGTTGTAAATTTACACTTTCCGTATTATAATAATTTGGGTTTCTGGTCTTGATATTATGAATTTTGACATTATGGTAATTTGGGATCTAGAAGTAGATTCATACATACACACACACACACACATATATATATATATATATATATACACACACACACACACACACACACACACACACATATATATATATATATATATATATATATACACACACACACACACACACACACACACACACACACGCACGCACGCACGCATGCACTCACACACACACACACACACACACACACACACACACACGCACGCACACACGCACGCACGCACGCACACACACAGATACATATATTTAAACTGAATTCTCCACTCCTACACAATGTCGACCCAAATGATCAACACATTTGAGCTGACATTGTCACTGAAAACATCAAGTGATAGCCATATAGGAGCTGATGTAAATAAAACTCCTATAGGACATATCATGCTTTTGAAGGGGTGCAAGCCCCCCTGCACTCCCTGCACCCCCTGCTACTAATATATTCTAACTCCGAGATTGAACTATAGTGGGAATATGGATAAATTTCCAATCCCCACTCTACCGTGATCTCCGTACATATAGTCAAACACACTTATGCAAATGCACTACTGCATTCGCATAAGTGTCTTTGACTATCCTATACGCTTTTCATTTTGTGTATGACATTCTGATTTTTGGCAGCATATGTGTCGACAGAATGTAGTTCACACAAATGATAGTAAACTATATATATATATATTTTTTTTTTTTAAGGTTACTTCAGGTTTTTCAAGGTCCAGTATTATCGAGTTATATCTCATTGAGTGAAACTCATTTCATTGTGGCATTAGAACACTGAAATGGCATAATTAGACCTCTCCCTTTACAGAACTCATCTTTAAGGGAATCAATACCTGTCCCTCAGTGTTACAGGGGTGACAATTCTGCCCTTGGAAAATTGACATAAACTCATACTCATGTGTGCTTATCAAGTTATTTTTAAAGCATTATGGAATAAACTGATACTAAGTTAAAAAATAATTTGTTACCAAAAAGGTAATACAAAAGCTGATTTTGTTCTATGTTTTCATGTAAGGAGAAACAAAATTAAACATTACTCTGAGAATGATAAATGACATTGATATGATGAAGAATGAAATTATACCACCTGGCTTTCCTTGATTTATTTTCACAAAACAAATAAAACGTGTCCTTTTCAGCAAACAAACATGTCATATCTGGTAAAGTTGTTTATTGATTATCTTAGCATTTTCTTTTAGCATTTTTTTCACTTCTGTTTAAACACCAGACATTCTTTTTTTATCCAAATTTTAACAATATATTTATGAATATTTTTCTTTGGGGCTTCAAGATTAATTTATACATACTTTTCTAGTCAGCTTGTAAACCCTAAATTTCATCATGGAAGCTGTTAAACAATATGACAGTAAACTAAGAATATATATATATATATATATATATATATATATATATATATATATATATATATACTGATAAAAAAAAATCAGGATAAACACAACTGCTATTTCAGCAACGTGCTACTGAAATTCTCAAAAAAATCAGGATAAACATAACTGCTACTTCAGCAATGTGCTACTGAAATCCTCATGGCTATATTGTTACTTTTGCTGGTGTTGAATTTTGTGCCAGGGCATTTGATATAGCACCATTTGTTTTTCTTGGCTCATCCAGTAATGGATCCAGTATTAATATTATCGGTTTATGTTCTGAAACCAATTATTAATAAAACCGTGTTTGCACAATACACTGGTAACTTCAACAGGTAATGCACAGTATCATGGCTCATGAAAATAAACAGCAGCATAATTGTTATGGGAAATGGCCTATCTCAAAAATCTTTTCAAGCACTATAAAACTTTCTGACCATTTAAATAATTAGCCTAAATAAGTACAACCACCACGCTGACTTAGAAGTATTAACAATACAGAGAGAAAAGCTAAATGCATGATTAATAAAACAATGACATAATGAAAAAATGTTTGCACTTAACTATTGCATAACCTTTTAAAGCTGTAAAGCATAGCACATAATTAAAATGCAATGTTTAGTGAGAGGCAGCTTTAGATTTCCATGTAAAGAATTCAAAGTAAAAAACAGTGGCTGTATAAGATGCTAAATAAAAGCTAGTAGTGCAGGAAAGTATTTTTCATAATGGTGACTAGCTTATGAATTTAACAAAAATAAACTGAAAGTGACTTGACAAAAGGAGAAAGAGAAAAACAAAAAGCAATTCAGTCAAATTATTATATTGCAAAAATGCAGAATTATATTTAGGTTTTTGCCAAAAAACAAGTAAAGGACTTTGTTTTATTTCCATTTCTGGAAGCTGTAACATGTTCCATAACACAATGCTGTAATTATTACAATAATTTAGTGTTTTTGAAAAAGTTATCCAGAAACAACAGTATTCTGATCAGAAGTGTTGCTTTAATGATGTCTTGCAGGCTTTCATTTCTTTCATGAAAAATCCTCAAATGTTACTTTAGAGGACAGAAATGCACCTCATATTTGTGTACAAGTTTTCTGTGCTTAGCTAAATCAACAGTTGTTTTCCACTTAAAAATTGCTGTTATAAAATATATTGCATAAAGAAAGGTAGAAGCACTCAGTTTGCAGTAAAAATCCACCCCATGATTCTTATCACTAAAGGTAATCATAGATGCTCAGTGGATGTAAAAGTATTAAATTAATGGAATGCAGTTCATACCACTAAGATTATAAATAAATTTTCTAATTAAGCCAAAGTATGCCTTTCTGATGGATGTATAACATCTGTGCATTATTAATGCCTAAGATGATTTACATTTAAGTAATTAAAAAAATTATGGCCACAAGAATGCACATTTTCAGGGCAATTCCAGATGTGATATGCTTTACAGGAAAAAAAATAATAATCGTCCCACTCCTGATGAAGGAGCTCTCCGAATAATTGGAAAATAATCATCATCAGTGCTAAATATTTAGACATGTCTCTAATGAGACATATTTTTGGACAACAAGAGAGTTCTTTTACTGTCAGTAAGATGTTTACAGTACATTTGCATGCTTTTATGTTACATATTATTGGTTTGGATGTATTACTCACCTTTGCTAAATCTTCTGGTTAGATTTAATATCACAGAATCCTTCAACCTTCAAACATAGCTTCATTCATTCTTTACAGTTTTCTCAAAAATAATTTTGAAAAAAATTTATACTACAACTTTATTATCCCATACATTCAGCAGTCTGCCAAAGATGTGCATGCTGTTTTCATAAGTTACTTCTTCATTTTGTTTCATATAAAGATCTTGCTCAATATCTTTAATCAACATAAATAATATATATTTGTATTTATTTTATAAATTATATATTTTGTGCTATAGTGCCCTTCTTCAATATAAATAATAAAATATAGTGTCAGAAATCTCAGCACATTTATCAGTTTAAACATCCACTGATAAGTTGATTTTTTTCTAAGCTGATGTATTTATATTCAAATATAGTTGTAAAGACTCGTTTTTGCTGTTTTGAAGCTCTTTTCTCTCACTTTTATTTTTGTCTCTTTCCATGGAGAATATTTTCTGGAGGAAGCAAAAATGTAAGGAGTGCATAGTCTGAGTACTACTTGCTTGCTTGCTGAGAATGGTAGCGTTGGGCACTTTTCTTCTAAAAGCCATTTGCATCAGGGAACAGACTAATAGTACGAGACTATCCACTTGGCAATGGGAAGGGCATGACTCCTTTTGATAGAACACCATATTTTCTTCATTAGATGAGTCAAACCCAGACATGCTGATACAAAATGTGCAGGTTCACATTCTTCAGAAAACAGTGTTGTTCTCCATCCTATGTTTGATACTTGGGTGTTCTTAATGGCTTCTAACACCATTTATGCACATTCATGGGTAGTCACACAACAAAAAGTAGCAATGAAAATGTCTTTAAATAATGTGCTAATTGTTCTAGGTATAAAGTATCAAAAGTGTGCCTATCTTATAGTTTTTCCTTGGAAGGTATCCAAACATAAGGGCCTGACTGCTCTTCAATTACTTCTTTACATTGGTTGTAAATATCTTCTAGGGTATCTCCTTGGACAACAGCTGTAAAAAAGAAGAAAATTTGTTTTATTTCATCACTTGCATACGTTTTTTTTTTTCACAGACTATATCATTATTAATCAGCCCGCCAAGATGTTTGGAGTTATCTATGCAAGTACACAGTTTAAAATATGATAACTTTGCAAATCACAAAACAATTTCATCTAATTTCATTTATTCGAACGATATAGTCACATATAGTTTAATTTAATAATGCAGATTCATAATCTGCAATGGTTAATATGAAGAAATACTCCAAAGGGCATTGTCTTAAAATATTTATAATTCTTTAATGCAGCACATTTTTTACATTAATTTATCTGATTAGACTGACTGTTGAGTTTTCCACCACTCACATCAGATCTACCAATGCACTGATTACTCTGTTGCCATCTAGGGATGCTACATATTGGGCATATTCTGACATAGCTCATAACTGGTTGGGCCAGTTCTCTCCGGAGTGGAAGGCCTTGTAGTTACCAAGTAATGCCCATCCCTGTGACCGAAGAGAAGAGCAGGTATATAGAGGCTTAATACTGCAGCTGGCAGGAGATGTGTTGGTTTGGTTACTCCCTCACTCCTTGACATGCTGGATAATGTTTCTAGATGGACTGGCAGTTAGGAGTTGTGAAGGAGCAACCTTGTCTTCATCAGATACACATCTTACCTTCCAGATTAATTGGCCACTGCCTCTCAGTCTTACTCCTGGTTTCTTTCAGAAAATGAGAGTGGCATGTCCTCAGCACATCCTCTCTGCTAGGCAAAGCATGTAGGTCTTTAGCTCGCTCAGTGTTAGCTCCTCCAGTGTCTAGGCTGCTATCTGTTCTCTGGGCATCTGCATTAGAGTTAGGAGTTCATAACTGAACTTAACTGTAAACTGCTTTTTCATACTGAGAGTTGTATTTCCTGTTTGTGAATGCTCTGTCAGTGCTTTTCTGTGCATTTTTGATTTTTTTGAGGTTTCTGTGTTCTAGTCAGATATTATATAACTGATTTGTTTGCAGTTAAAAGCATTCTCTAGAGTCCTTGCTCCTTTATCTGTTTAAACTTTCATTTAGTGGCTACAGCTAGTAGCTGTAATAGTCCCCCCCATTGCTTTCATACTGAGAGTTGTATTTTCTCTTTGTTAGTGCTCTATCAGTGCTTTTCTGTGCATTTTTGATTTTTTTGAGGTTTCTGTGTTCTAGTCAGATATTATATAACTGATTTTTTTTCAGTTAAAAGCATTCTCTAGAGTCTCCTTGCTCCTTTATCTGTTTAAACTTTCATTTAGTGGCTAGAGCTATTAGCTGCAATAGTTTCCCAACCCCCCTCCCTATTGTTGTCTTGTTCTTATACTTGGTGGCTTTGTAGTTGCCCGCCCATACTGTATATCTGATCTGGGACACTCCTCCCAGTCTAGTGTCATTAGTTCATTCTACCTAACAGAGAGAGAACATTTGTGAAGGCCAACCCACTTAGGTTCCTTAGATTCTTAACCTTGAATTAACTTCTGTTCCAGCTTTCTCCTTTTCCACTTTACTTAAAAAAAAAAAAAAAAAAAAAAAAAAAAAAAGCTTGTTTCCCCTCTTTCCTTTAATGAGTCTAGTCCAGACACAGATTGGATGTATTCAGGACTGTTTGTAAGCTCCTGAGCCCCCAAGCCTTTCTGTACTGGAGGGAGACCTTCTAGCTTATCAGTGGGAGTGGTAAGCACTAGGTAACCTATCTACCACATAAGGAGTGGTTTCTGGCCCATAAATTGTAGTTATTGGCCATTTGGGCAGTTTTTCCATCTCTCTCAACTTTCTGATTTAAAATCCAGCATTTGCACTTGTTTCTCCCCTTTCCTATAACTATAGTCCAGATACAGATTTGCTGTATCCAGGACTGTTTGTAAGCTCCTGAGCCCCCCCCCCCAAGCCTTTATGTGTTGGAGGGAAGCCTTCTAGCTTATCAGTGAGAGTGGTAAGCACTAGGTAACCTATCTACCACATAAGGAGTGGTGTCTGGGCCCAGAAATTGTAGTTATTGGCTGTTTGGACAGTTTTTCCATCTCTCTCAACTTTCTGATTTAAAAGCCCATATTTGCCCTTGTATCCCTCCCTTTCCTGTAACTAGTCTAGTTCAGATACAGATTTGCTGCATCCAGGACTGTTTGTAAGCTCCTGAGCCCTCTCTCCCCAAGAATTTCTGTGTTGGAGGAAGACTTCTAGCTTATCAGTGGGAGTGGTAAGCACTAGGCAGCCTATCTACTACAAGAGGAGTGGTTTCTGGCCCATATTTGTGGTTTATTGACCTTTTGGACAGTTTCTTCCATCTCTTTCAACTTTCTGGCTTAAAAGCCTGTGTTTGTACTTGTTTCCTCCCCTTTCCTGTAACTAGTCTAGTCCAGATACAGATTTGCTGTGTCCAAGACTGTAAGCTTCTGAGCCCCTCAAGCCTTTCTCTGCTGGAGGGAAGCCTTCTAGCTTATCAGTGGGAGTTGTAAGCACTAGGTAGCCTATCTACCACAAGAGGAGTGGTTCCTTGCCCAGAAATTGTAGTTTATTGGCTGTTTAGGCAGTTTTTCCATCTCTCTCAACTTTCCGGTTTAAAAGTCCACATTTGATCTTGTTTCTCATCTTTTCTGCAACTAGTCTAGTCCAGATACAAACTTGCTGTATCCAGGACTGTTTGCAAGCTTCTGAGTGGTGCCAGGGCCTGCTCTTCAAATTTTCCCTTAGATCTACTAGTTCTCTCCTCTCCTGCACTTATACTAGCTTATTAGTCTAGCACTTTACCAGACTTCTTGTAGCAATTATTGTAGCACACAAGTGCTACCAGCACTAAACGTTCTACAAGGAAACAGATCTAGTACTTATTATCAATGCCCACCTCACGAGGCATGTTTAAAGGTCAGTTCCCTGTGCTTTCTCCTGTTAACCTGGTGAACTTGGGCATGCTGAGGCAATGTAGCAACTGCCTCATGTACACTGACAACCCTCTCCTCTTACCTTCCAACACTCAGACTTGCGAGAGATGAACTTATATATCCAAATTGGAAGCCACGCACTCTCCAGCCAAGACGGAATAGCTGGTCAAGAGGAGAAGGTCAACACTTGCACCACACCACATGGAACACATAGCCCTCTGGAACACACACCAGCACTGCCTTTACATAAAAACACAAACCACACACCGACCTTCGCGGAGGCTCTCAATAAAAATCAACCCAAGCAGCAGAGCCCTCCAAGGCAGAAACGCACTCAACCACCACAGCACAACACTAATCAGGAGACACATGTCTCCTAAACAGTGTGCCACTCAACCAAAGCCCGTAAGGCAAAACAGCATGCTCAACACAATAGTCACAGGTCCCACTCACTAGGTTGAAAAAGGAGAAAGTAACAGTCAGCTGCCTGTCAGGTGCCAGGATCTGACACATAATACATGCAATCAGGTCACTCAACAACAGGTACAAATATGACTCAGTCATTGTACATGTGAGTGTGAATGATCTGAGACATACCTCCCTGGACTACATGAAAAGAGACATGGAGGAGCTCTCAGATTACGTAGCCCAGGTGGGTATGACCTTAGCCCTGAGCAGCATTCTACCATCACCAAGAATGATACTACAGTACATGCAGAAAATGATTGATTTCAACAATTGGCTAAGTTTCTGGTGTCATTCTAAGGGGATCCAGTATCTGTCTGCCTGGGATGACATGACTGACAGACCTTGATGCTTTGCCAGAGATGGCCTGCATCTGTCACCCTCGAGCTTCTGGATACTGGCCAAGGCTCTCGGGGATCACTTCTGTGTCTCTGCTCGACAGTGGCACAAGAAAATAACTTTCTTGGGTGGCATAAGCCAGGGAACCTTGATGGCTAGGCTTACATAGGCCCTCGGGCCGATAGCCTAGTACCTACCTATGAAGCTATGAACCTATAGTGCCTTTTTTAGGTAGTGTTCCAAAGACCAAATTACCACCATAACAGCTACAAACAAATGCAATCTGAGGGTCATGTTGCTCAATGCTAGAAGTCTAAATCTCAAAATGCACTCACTCGAGACACTCCTTAAAATGGAGAACATTGACATTTGTGCTGTAACAGAGACCTGGTTCAAGGCAGCAGAAAGCACTCCTGCACTACCAGGCTATAACTCATTCCACACCTTTCTGCCCCAGAACTTAGACCGAAGCTCCAAAGGCAGTGGTGTCTTCATATTCATAAAGGATGCGCACACCTCCAGACTTGTAGCCCAACATAACACATCAGAGATACTTCAGGTGCAGCTAACATTGAGTAAGACAGCGATTCAGGTCATAACCTGCTATAGGTCCCCAACCATGTCCCAAGATTTGCACTCCACATTCCTAAGCACCCTGGAGAATATTAGGGCCCACCCTAACACTCTCTTGATGTGACTTCAACTACCCCTCCATTAACTAGGTAAACTACTCATGTACCAATACACTTGCCCAGCGTTTCCTGGAGTTCATTAATTCCAATGCCCTGGACCAGCTCATTTTTACCCCCACTAGAGGTAGCAACATTCTTGATATGGTCATTACTAACATGGGCGACCATTGCTCTTCACCAATAGTGAGCTCCTCCCTGGTTAGATCTGACCAGAAACTAATCACCTTGGAAATCCACATCCCCCCAGCAATGGTAACCACCATGAAGAACTTCTCCAAAGCTAACTTTGGGATCTTAAAAGCAGACGTGGCTAACTTCATGGCATCCATGCAAATGGCGAATAGTTGCGTGATTGCAGAATCATACACCAATGCACTTTACGAACACGTAGACAAATACATGGCTCTCGCCATACGTAATAGAACCAAGACACTCTCCTCCAAAAAGAGGAAGCCAATCTGGTGGTCCCCTGCCATAAACTAACTCTACAACAGAAGGAGGAAACTGATGCAGAATAAGGTGAAGTCCCAAGACTGGAAAAACTCCCTTATCTGCCTCAACAAAAAGTTGAGATCCCTCATCAAATCCTCTAAAGCTAGGTATGAAAACAGAATTGCAGCAAATAGTAAAGACAATCACAAGGCTTTCTATAGTTATGTAAAGAATCTTCATGGCAATACCCAGATTTGCTCTGCGCTACTAAACAATGGTACCTTTTATACAGAGCCAACAGATATTCCCAGTATACTGCCCGACAGATCCAGTGCCAACTTTACCCCCCAAAGAACCCATCACAATACCAGTAGATTGCCAGGCACCCAGTATTACTGCTGCACAGGTTTAAACAGCACTGTCCAAGGCCAAGAATACAGCTTCTATGGGACCTGACAATATCTCTGGTTGTGTTCTACATGAACTACAGAGTGACCTGTCACCCCTGCCAAATGGTGCACTGCTACTGTTATCCCTCTCCCCAAAGGAGGAGCGACTACAGACCCAGGGAACTATCGCCCCATTAGCCTGACGAGTCTGATATGCAAAGCTATGGAACGCATCATCATGGACCTAATAAACAAGGATATAGGGAATCTCCAAACTCTGGATCCCACACAGTTTGGTTTTATGAAGGGTAGATCATGCCTGCTCAACTTGGCTGACTTCTTTGAGTCAGTCACCAGAGCTG